>NC_059268.1:14946683-15019183 GCF_017591435.1 Portunus trituberculatus | reverse complement strand
CACTTTATTATGTTTGTCTGTATTACATAAATATGTTTAATATACTCTCTCTCTCTCTCTCTCTCTCTCTCTCTCTCTCTCTCTCTCTCTCTCTCTCTCTCTCTCTCACACACACACACACACACACACCCGGTGTGTGGTGTGTGCCTGGTCTCAGACCTATCCCAAGATCGGAAACAATGAGCTCTGAGCTCGTTCCGTAGGGTAACGTCTGGCTGTCTCGTCAGAGACTGCAGCAGATCAAACAGTGAATTACACACACACACACCGCGTAGTGTAGTGGTTAGCACGCTCGACTCACAATCGAGAGGGCCAGATTCGAGTCCCGGCGCGGCGAGGCAAATGGGCGCGGCTCTTAATGTGTAGCCCCTGTTCACCTAGCAGTAAATAGGTACGGGGTGTAACTCGAGGGGTTGTGGCCTCGCTTTCCCGGTGTGTGAAGTGTGTTGTGGTCTCAGTCCTACCCGAAGATCGGTCTATGAGCTCTGAGCTCACTCCGTAATGGGGAAGGCTGGCTGGGTGACCAGCAGACGACCTTGGTGAATAACACGTCTGATGTGATGGAAGAGGTGCACCTCAAGATACGAAAACATTTTGTAGTAGAGATTGCAAGGGGGGTGTTTTGAGATGGTGTGTGGTGTGACTATAAAGGTCCCTATTCAGAAACACTCTGCTCTCTCACCACAACTATTTTTCAAGGCTACAGAAGTGATTAGCGGGGTTTTCTTTATAGGGTGTTTCTACAGTTAATATTGCAGAAGTTTTGTCAATCTGCCTCTAGAACCGTAGAACCACCTTGAAAAACTCGTGTAAATTTAAATAAAGCCTTTTGAAATAGTGGAGGTGAAGCACAGAAGTGTTTGAGATTACGAGTGTCTAAAATTCCTGGCAAACTTAAGTTAATACTATGGAAACAAGTGCGGCAGTCTACTTAACTTCTAAGCATGACTGTAGTATCATAAATTACTTTCTACAATATATAACTAAAGTCTACATAGGAAGCAGCCAGCTGCTAACCTATCTTAACAAAAAATGAAGACAAAAAAAACATCAATAAATATTTTGGCTACATTTCGAAGCCACTTCCCCGTATTAGCCATGGTAACTTAGATCCATACTCTGAAACGCGCCTCACTGCACCTTCATTATTTTCAAGGAGCTCTAGTTGAAGTGACACGGGCTTTTAAGGGTCTCTGTAATTCTAGTGACATATTAACAAGTTTTCTACATTACCAACAGGACAAGTACTCTTCAGAACTCGGCTAATCATCTGTGTATGTCACAAAAAATAGCCCTGGTGAGAGAGGAAAGCGTTTCTGAATATGGAGCTCACGTGCACTCTTACAAAACTTCATCACTGCTGCAACACTAAAGGAGGTCGGTTATCTTCTGTGCCATGGGTAGTTTTGCAGGGTCTTGTACATGTCAGGCGTCGCTTTTTTCTGGTGGTGCGAGGAGCTATGGTGGTGTTCAGAGGAGTCTTTGTGGTGGTGCCCGTGCCCTTGTGCGCCCTTCAGCTGTTAGATAAAGATAAAGAAATGAAAGTAATAATAGTAATGATTCTCTCTCTCTCTCTCTCTCTCTCTCTCTCTCTCTCTCTCTCTCTCTCTCTCTCTCTCTCTCTCTCTCTGAAATGGGTTGAAAAAGAAAAAAAACAAGGTAAACAAACAAGAAAAGGAGATTAAATGCATCTCTACTAAAAACTGCTACTTCTACTATTACTGCTGCTGCTGCTGATACTACTACTACTACTACTACTACTACTACTACTACTACTACTACTACTACTACTACTACTACTACTACTACTGGAAAAAGAGAGAAAGTCACCGGGAGAACTTGTTGGAAGGAGCAGAGTAAAATGATAGAAACAACATCAGAGAAGCGCCGATATAAAAGAAATATTCCAGAACTATACCTGACATGATAACAACTACTTTGCGAACACCATTTCTAACATTACAACCAGTATTCCAAAGCTCCTCACCCCTGGATATGGGAACTTTCCAGGGCCCAGTTTGTCCAGGAACCTTCCGGGACCCAGCTCTCGCGTGACCTGGAAGTCCCCGAGGTAAGGCAGGGCGATTCTCAAGCCTAGTCGGTTCTCGTAGCCTGAAATAATGTGTATGGTTGTTTAGGATCAGTTGATACGTGATTTTCTCTATCGATTCTTGTTCTTAGTAGTATATGAAGAGAAATATCGATTGGTTGATGGATAGACGGATATAGTTAGATTGTTAACCCTTTCAGTGCCATGACGCGTTTTCATATTCATTCTGGTTACTGTCTGCCGATTTTGTACAGCTTCAGAGACTTATGTTGGGATTAGAATAGTAAAGACTGTGGCTATTATTCTATTAACATCCATAGACCCTTCCTATTGTCAATAAAATCGTCTTATCACACCCAAAACTCAAGGCAAAAATCTGCTCCAGTACTGAAGGGGTTATTTAGCGTAGTTGGTCATTCATATTCTATCGTTTCACTACTTTTTTTCATGACTAATACGCCCCAATGAATTATTAAGATATATATGTGCTATTTATTTTTCCCATTATTTCCTTTTTTTTTTTTGTCTTAAAGTATACTAATATTGCCACGTTTTCCTTCACTGGTGTAGCACTGCAGTTGTTTTCTCATGATAAATACGCCTCAATTAATTATGAAGAATATATATGTGCTATTTATTTTCCCATTTTTTCTTTTATTTGCCTTAAAGTATACTGATATTCCCACATTTCCCTTCACTGGTGCACCACTGAAGTTATTTTCTCATGACAAACACGCCCCAATGAATTATGAAGAATATACATATGCTATTTATTTTTCCATTCATTCATTTCCCCTTTCGTCTAGAAGTATACTAATATTGACACATTTTCCTTTACTGGTGCACCACTGAAGTTATTTTCTCATGACAAACACGCCCCAATTGATTATAAAGATTATGTATGCGCTATCTATTTCTCCATTATTTCTTTTTTTGGTCTAGAAGTATACTAATATTCCCACATTTTCTTCCATTGGGTTAGCACTGAAATTACTTCCACTTTGCTAGAGAGGAGGAAAGCTTACCCTTCACGACGCGGTTATTGTAGCCTCCAACCCCCGCTCCCACTGCCTTGACGATAGGAGATACGAAGTCACCTACCGGGATGTGGCCGTTCCATAGCGTGCCTGGAGAAGTGCATGGGAAGATCGGACATTAGATACAGAGAAAGGAAGAGTGTCAGGGTTAGGCAGGTTGAAGGAAAGAACATACTATTCATCCTAGCTATCTCATTACAATTAGTCCTGTCTTTCTCATCGCGACTCGTTCCGGAGAAAGAAAACGAGGGATATGAGAAGTTGAGAACGTCCTGCATGAGAGGGATAACTAAAGAGTACACTATTTTACATTAATTTCTTATCTCCTCGCAGAACAAAAGTTTGGGGTATGAATGAATGAAAGAAAGAAGAAAATGCAATAATAAGTAGGTAAATATAAGGAATTATACATTACTGAGGTGTGTGGTATGAGATAAAGAGAGTAAGTTTTGTGGTGGGCAGGAAGGGTGTCACCAGGATGAGATCTGACCTGCAGACGTGTTTACTCACCTGGATCAACGGGGATATACACATCTTCGTGGTATTCGTGATGTTCAGGAGTCTTGTATCCGGGTGGCCCATGTCCGTAAACTGGTATATACGCGACATGTCCAAATGAGGGCTGCCGCAGATGAAGATAATCGTATATTTCGTGTCCGATTTCTAGTCCTATTCCCAAGATCTTGTCCAGGATCTTCTCAATCGATGCCTCTCCTGCTGGGTCAAAATCAAGAAGTCTGTGTCACATGCACGCTGCTTTCCCAGTGATATACATGCTACGCCTTTCCTAACGGTCCGCGGTCAAACTTTCTCTCAAGACCGTGTCGCGTGCGGGCACTTTCCCCCTACAGGATGTGGGACAGCCACCACCACCGTGTACCGGGAGTGTGGGGGCGCCTGGCTCACATGTAGTGGTGTTTTGGCCTGTATGTTGTCAGTCATGTGTTGGTCTAAGGTGTGCTGAAGGCAGGGTGACAGAATCATCCCCTTGTTATGAATATGAGTACACTTTCTAACAAATATAGAAAGTGCATTCTTTCTATCACCAACCAATTCTGAATAACTCGGGATTGAAAGTGAATAACTGTGAATGCAATGAATTTACAGAATAGTAGTAAGATATCTACCAACTATACTGTAAGCTGTATTGACCAGATATCTCTCGGTAATCTGCAAATTCGCAAACTCAACTGAATATCTTTTAATTTACTTATACATTTAGTTATTAGTATCGTGTATCTGTGTATCATTTATCGTGTATCAGAGTGCACATATCAACTTTTCCTTTGCGTGTACTGAGACTGTCACATGCACAGCTATCTAAGAATGTCAGGCTGAAGCAGACAGAGGACTGACCTGGGAGTGCACTCAAGGTGACGAGGCAGATGATCCACAAGAACCGTTCGTTCCTCATTATTAATCCACACAGTAACTTTCCAAGATGTCACTTTCTACTCACTTGTATCTTCTTACTTCACGCAACACACTCAAAAAAAGAACTTCCGGGTGTGCAGTGTAGTTTGAAAAGCTCCTCACCTCCTTTTTAGTAAGATCAACGTTTCACCTGTGCATTCTAATCCCACGTACAGTAACTTTCAACTCATTTACCATCATATACAAGGCGGGAAGTCGAAACTGTAAATCACTGGCACAAATGCTTATCTTTTCCGTATTAGCTATCTTATTTAAGCAGCGCGGCAATAGACTCAGGTGGCCGCCGCTTGACAGACGCCTTCTCCATCTCGCTGTCCTATTTACCTGCCTTGTTGCTCGCTAGGATGCCAACACTCGCTGGTCACCCGGGAGTTGCAGACTAGTAGGGTTTCAGTGTATGTTAAGCTCACGGGTAGCAATTTGAAGTCTACGAGGACACTGGGAGTATTAGGTTAGGGATTTGGTCGCATGTGATATTTGATTTGTGTTCTGGTGTGTTAGGGAGATTTATGAATGGGATTATTAGTGTGTGTGTATAGGTAGATATGTTCGTGACTTGCGTGTAGCCGCGATGGATTTTTATGTTCGTTCGTTCATGTGTGTGTGTGTGTGTGTGTGTGTGTGTGTGTGTAAATAGATATGTTAGTGACTAGTGTAAGAGTGATGGATTCTTATTTCTTACATTCGTTCTTTCATATGTGTGTGTGTGTGTGTGTGTGTGTGTGTGTGTGTGTGTGTGTGTGTGTGTGTGTGTGTGTGTGTGCTGATGGGTGGGTGGGTTGGAAGGAAAAACATATCATTGTTCACTAAGTTTTTTTTTTTTGTTGTTGTTGTTTCCATTGAAGTAAGGCGAAGTTGATAATATATTGCAAGGTCACCAGAGTATACATGAGCAACCTTGCCGGATTAATTAATAGAATGCATACTATGTGGAAGGAAGGCAGATCATTATTTAGATTATATGTATTGGATGAATATAAACATCGCGATATGGAAGTGTAAAAATACAAAAATACTATATACATAACCTAACAGTAGATGGCTATAGAATACACACACAGAGAGCCTGCAGTTCAGTCCTCCAAAACTGTATTATTTAACCCTTTCAGTACCATGACTCGTTTCCATATTCATTCTGGTTACAATTTGGTGACTTTATACAGCTTCAGAAACTCATGTCGGGGATTGAAATAGTGAAGACTGTGGCCATTAACCTTCTGACCTCCGTAGACCCTTGCTATTGTCAATAAAATGGTCTAATCGTACCAAATCTCAAGATGAAAATGTGTCCCGGTACTGAAGAGGCTAACTGCTGCAGTAGAAATGATCCAGATTTTCAAGAACGATGAGTCGGGTTATAAGTGTTTTTTTGATCAAAGGTCGCAGAATCCTGTGTCACATTTTCTCTAGAATCCCGTAAACATCCTTAGCTATAACTTTCCTGCTACGGTCTTATTGTGGTAACACTTATACCCGTATTCAGAAACGCCTTCCTGTCTCACAACGACAGTTTTCTAAGACAGTTTCTCCTTTCAATAAGCTAGAAAAGTTGCCAATCCATCACCAGACCCATAAAAATACTCTCAATAACACAAGTATCTTCAACTAGTGATGGTAAGACAGCAAAGCGTTTGAGAATACGGGGTTTCGAGCAATACAGAAATATGGTTGGCATGCCCAGAGACTAAACAGAGAGTGAAATAACTGGTTTTGTATCTTCTATGGCACACGAATATTTAACATGCTCAATACAAAAATAAGTGTCAGAAGAGTAGTAAGGGAGATTAGAGAAGAGTAATGAAAGGGTTAAAAGTCTAAGAAACTTCCATTAAAGCATCTTGAGTAGTCAAAATAATACGACATTTGAGAATACTGTCCTGCATTTAACGGGAGTGGTGCTCTCTGGGGATACAGTTTTTATTCTCGTAATAAATGCGGTTTAATAAAGGTTCGTATTCTCAATCACTTCTGTGTTCACCTCCACTATTTCAAAAGGCTTCATCTAAATTTATACGAGTTTTTAATGTACTTTCACGGTTCTAAAGGCAGAGTGACAAGATTTCTATATTATTAACTGGAGAAACACTCTTGAAAACCCCGCTAATCATCTCTGTGGCCTTGGAAATTAGTCGTGGTGAGAGCAAAGCCTTTCTAAATCCGGACCATAAATAATCACGAGTCTAGAGCGAAAAAAAATGTAAATCAAAGAAGAGGAAGTTGACTCTCTCTCTCTCTCTCTCTCTCTCTCTCTCTCTCTCTCTCTCTCTCTCTCTCTCTCTCTCTCTCTCTCTCTCTCTACAAGGCATGACTACTGGTTTACACGTCTTTATAACGGTGCTGTGAGTTACGTTGGGAGCACCGGACATCCCTGAGCTGTCGTTGTGTTTCTCCGGTAATAACGAAGCACATTCACAGTCAGAAGTCGAATAACAATCTTCATTTACTTTCCTTATGCTTAACATCTCTCCATCTCAAAGTCTCCCGATGCGTTGATAATCTTAACCCTTCGGTACTAAGACGCGTTTCCATATTCATTCTGGTTACTCTTTCGTCGCGTTTTATACTGCTTCAGAAACTCATGCAGGGGATTTGAATAGTGAAGACTGTGGCCATTAATCTTTTGACCTCCATAGACCCTTTCTAATGTATATACAGTGGTCTAAATCGTGCACAAATCTCAAGGTAAAAATGTGTCCCAGTATTGAAGTGGTTAAAACATAAGAATCGATGGATTTTCTAAAGTAAAGACACAAGATTGACGGAAAAACGCTGAGCACAATAAAAATGAGTGCTGTAAATGGCATCTTTTTATCTTTTTAAGTGTGCTTTTGTAGCCTTTAACGTCCTCAGGAGATTGTATTTCAACTCCTCTTTTATTTTTCGGAAGCTTAGAAAGTCGGCCTTTTCGACTTATAGAGGATACGTTGGTCTTTCTCGTAATGGTGGCATATTTTTGGAAGTGACGGCTCTGTAGAAGGTTATGTTGCCTCTTCGAACTCGTCAGATAGGGTTGATAAGGAGCATATGAATATTCTCCAGTCACTCAAGTTATATTGCCCCCTAGAAATCGTCAAAGATAGGGTTACTAGAGAGCCTGTGAATATTCTCCAGTCACTCGACAACTATGACTATGAGTGCACCTCTGGAATGGCTAGAATTCATTAACTGACTGCAGACTACGAGCTCAAGGCACTCTTTGTAAAGGTATGTAGTCTGCATGGGAGAAAATTCATAGACAAACAACATATGGGACTTGTAAATTACTGCTAAGGGTGTTGGTTTGTGGCTCTAATGTCTACGCTAGTGTTTCCTGTAAGTTTCACATGAATTTCATGGAAATCTTCACTGTTTTTTTTTTTTTATGGAGAGCGAACTAGCAGGCTTTTTTTTCTCTCTCTCCTCTTCCAATGCCCATATTTCCTACACGCATATGAAGAAAGAACAAGCAGATTAAATGACAAGACCACAAAAGATTTAAATTTCATCTCACTTTGCGCCAATCCTCAATTCATACGACACGGGCGATCGTTAGAATTTACACACACACACACACGCACACACACACACACACACACACACACACACACACACACACACACACACACACACACACATACACACCACAAGAAAGACAAACTGGCCGTGGTGTGGTGAGTGGCAGTGACATAACATGAGTATTCTTTCATCACCACTTACTTAATATAGTTGTCTTTTGCTTCAGGACACAGTAGGAATCTGAGGCTGAGGCTCGTCTTCTGAAACGCTTTGTTCTCTCACCATCACTACTTTCCAGGGGCTCTAGTTTAAGATACCCATGTTTGTAGGGTATCTTTTTGGTTTTTGGTGATGGATTGGCAAGAGTTCTAGTTTATTTTAAGGAGAAACTGTCTTGAAAATCCGGCTAGTTGTTTTAGTAGCCTTGGAAAATTGACGTGGTGAGAGAGAATGTTGTTTCGGAATACGAGCGTCAACCTTCATTGCTTGTACATTTCTTGAGCCTAGGAGTGTTACGTGGAAACAGCTGAAGCCATCTGCCACTCGCCCTGTGTGGAGGAGGCGCTAGAGGAACTACGGTGCGAGTTGCTGTTCTCTTTGTCGTCCTGAGGCACCATCAACATGGGTGTCGATACTTGTGTGGTGTTCCCTGATTGCTGCCGGAAAGAATTAGTACACGTTACTGATGCTGTTGTAGTTGTAATATTGGTGTTGTCAATGTATTTTTCTTCTTAAACCCTTCGATACTGGGACACATGTTTACCTTGAGATTTTTGTACGATTAGACCATTTTGTTTACATTAGGAAGGGTCTATGGAGGTCTGAAGATTAATTGCTAGAGTTTTCACTATTTTAATCCCCACATGAGTTTCTGAAGCTGAATAAAATCACCAAATAGTAAACAAAATTAATATGGAAACACGGTATGGTACTGAAGTGATTAATTCTATATTTCCAAAGGGGTCTTATTTTAGGTTTATGAATGAGTGAGTGAACTACATCTGACGAAAATCATAAGAACATTATGTAAGGAAACAGCAAGAAGCTATCCCACCCTATACGTGACAATATATGAACAGTATACTTGTAGTCTTTTGAGATTGGCTAATGACACAACTCTCTACTGACGAATCACACCTGCGTATTGCCAGTGACATTACTCACCTGCTCCAGGAAAGAAGACACAGGCCGAGGCTTTATCCCTACGAAACTGACGCTTTCCTCATCTTCCGTCGCTGCCACCCCGATACTCCCTTCGCTATCCTGGGAAGGCTCTGCGGTAACAAAACATTCTTTAGACTCGTTGAAGACTAATGAATGCGAACGCTGAAAATTGACACTGATTAGGGAAACATACGAATATTTTCACATCAGAAGGAAGAAGTACGGAGCTATATATACAGGAAGAGGTGACGGCAGCGTGGAGTGTACACCGACCAATGGAAAAACTAGACAAATATAGATACGACCACACGAATGTACTGTACAGTACCTCATACCCAGTGTACTACAACTACACACACACACACACACACACACACACACACGCCCGGTAGCTCAAGCGATTAGAGCGCTGGCTTCACAAGCTAGAGGACCGGGGTTCGATTCCCCGGCTGGGTGGAGATATTTGGGTGTGTCTCCTTTCACGTGTAGCCTGTTCACCTAGCAGTGAGTAGGTACGGGATGTAAATCGAGGAGCTGTGACCTTGTTGTCCCGGTGTGTGGAGTGTGCCTGGTCTCAGGCCTATCCCAAGATCGGAAATAATGAGCTCTGAGCTCGTTCCGTAGGGTAACGTTTGGCTGTCTCGTCAGAGACTGCAGCAGATCAAACAGTGAAACACACACACACACTGTCGAAAATCCTGTAAACCCCTTCAGTACTGGTAGATTTTTTTACCTTGAAATTTATGTATCATTAGACCATTTTATTGACATTAGGAAAGGCCTTTAGGGATCAGAAAATTAATGGACATAGTCTTCACTATTTGAATCCTCCACATAAGTTTCTGAAACTGCATAAAATCACTAAACAATAAGCTGAATGAATACGGAAACGCGTCATGCTACTGAAGGGGTTAATCTCTTCAGTAATAGGACGCGTTTTCATACTCATTCTGGTTACTATTTGGCTGTTTTATACAGCTTCAGAAACATATGTTGGGATTCGAATAGTAAAGACTGGTCATTAATCTTCTGACCTCCATAAACTCTTCCTAATGCAAATAAAATCGTCTAATCATACCCCAAAAGCAAGGTAAAAATGCGTCTCAGCACTGAAGGGGTTAATTCGCCTTATATCACTAAGAGGGAAACGTATCATGCATCAGATCAAATACGGCGTACATACCTCTCTCAACCCCCCGAATGACAGTAGCGGTTTGAAATTCTGTCTCCGAATCTCTTTTGGTGCGCCAGATGATCGCCTCCCATATCAGGCCAGCCAGGAATGCCGAGAACCCCAGAAACCCAAACACCTGCCACAAAAAAAAAAAAAAAAAAAATAGAATAAAATAAGTAAAATAATAAATAACGCGTTTTCATACTCATTCTAGTTACTATTTGACGATTTTATACAGCTTCAGAAACTCATGAAGAATCTGGCCATTAATCTTCTGACCTCCATAGACTCTTTCTAATGTCAATAAAATGGTATAATGGTACACAAATCTCAAGGTAAAAATGTGTCCCAGTACTGAAGGGGTTATGATGATAGAGAGTGGACCAATACTTCTCTACTAAACGCTTCGGTATCCAGTTTCATCTTTTTTTTTTTTTTTATGTAAGATGGGAAAGCTAGCCAGGGGCGACGTAGAACAAAAAAAAAGGCCCACTTAATTGTCAGTCCCATTGCAGGTTCGAAAAAGTAAGCCACAAAAAGGGTTAAATGTTTTAAAAACCTTCCTCTTGAATTAAGTCGTCATAGGAAGTTGGAAGTACAGAAGCAGGCAGGGAGTTCCAGAGTTTACCAGAAAAGAAATGAATGATTGAGTGTACTGGTTAAGTCTTCCATTAGAAAGTTGGACAGAACCACGTAGGGATCTCCAGAGTATGCCAGAGAAAGGTATGAATGATTGAGACTACTAGTTAACTTTTGCATTAGAGAGTTAGACAGAAGTAGGGGTGAGAGAAGGAATAGAGCCCAGTGCAACGAGGCTGTCTACTTTTTAAAGGCTCTAATCAAAGTCATCTGTATCATCAGGAGTGCTTACATGACTCTAGTGATTTGTTAAGAGAGATTCTGCACTTGCAACGGGAAAAAAGCCAATAAGAACATGAATATTAGTTACGTAGTCCTTATAAGAGCACAGAGAGTCTCGGAATACGGACTAAGCTTTCTCTGATAAACTATGGAACTCCCTGCCTGATTCTGCATTTCCATCTTCCTACGACTTTTAAGAGGGATATTTCAAGACATTTGTCCCTGACTTTTGGCTAACTATTAACCTTTAAGGGAATCAAGTAGACCTTTTTTTTTTTTTTTTTTTTGCCCTTGACCGGCTTCAACTCCTGCATAAAAAGAAAAACGAAAGGAAGGAACATTACAATATCGTCAGCCAACACCAGTGAGAAACATACCCCAGCTGCCCTCAGCGGTCTGGCCTCCGAAGCCGCCTCCAGTAAGACGCAGCTGGCCACCATCATGAAGAGTGCGTTGATGCCGTTGTGTACCAGTCCCTGCAATAAACTGATGATTTGTTTCTATTTCCATACATGAGAATAACGAAAAAAAAAAAAAAGAAGAAAAGGAAATGGATGAGTATTCGTAAGTACGATGAACTAAAATTATCTCTGATTTGAAGCTTCTTTTTCCCTATGGTTTTGTGCCCGTAGCCAGTCTCTCCACGTTCAAATGGCGACTGCTGACTGCTGACAGACACATAAATTGATAAATGTATAACCCGAGTCAAAAATAACATCCACGAGAACCACTGTCCACTAAAAACACAAAATGACATGATGGAATAGCTAACATCTAGCTCTTCCCACAACAATAAAGCTACCCGACTCACTGCAATGTTCCAGTTGAGTTTCTTCTTGAACATTGAGTCAAGACGCAGGACGCGAACTGCCAGCCAGACGTCACAACTCAGCATGCTCAGGAAGGCCACGAAGACAAAGAACCCATGGCCTCTCCCGACTCGCCATTTCATCGCCCCAGATATCGCCAGTAGGAATGCAAAGGTGCAGCAGATCTACCAACGGAAACATGCCAGAAGGAACGGTGTCATCAAAAGGTGCCTCAGTGCCTTAACATTATCTTTCTTTTTATAAAATAGGGGAAACTGGCCAAAGATAACAAAAAATATAACAAAAAAAGGCCCACTTGATTGCCAGTTCCCTAAAAGATTAATAGAGTTAGCCTTAAGTCTGGGACAAATGTCTTAAAACTCGCTACCTATGAATTCATACAAAGTGAGGGTTTGTTTATGATGGAATGCATTGATGCGTGACTCAATGCTTTCTTTTGGGTTGACGTTTGTTTATTCTCAAAGTTTGATGTAAGAGGGGAATTTTAAGTATGAGAGAGAGAGAGGGGGCAGACAGAGAGACAGACAGAAAGACATACAGACAGATAAACAAACATCCAGACAGACAGACAGAGAGAGAGGGGTGGGGAAGGGGCTTGATATACAACAATAATGATCTTAGCTAAGTTACAGAAGGGAATAACATGATACAGTCTTGTCACTAACATTCTGTACGAGAATGAAGGCTCCGGGCAGCTTAAAAAGGTAGGAGCAGTCAGTGGTAAATCTGGCATGGGCCGGATGTGAGTCTCCCTGATAGGGCATCTTTTCCAAGCCGTGGCGAGGGCGTGGTTATCGCAGCTTTCCTCTCCCTTCCTCTCCTCCTCCTGCTGCTGCTTCTGTACTGCTACTGCTCGGTGCTTTGTTTTCGACGCTTGTTGGTGTTCTCTTTTAGGTTTCTTTCTTTCTTGCACGTTGTCTTTTCAATTAATTCAAAGCCACCAGCTGTAAATGATAACTAGATTAATGAATAGACAAACAATTATAATAATGATAATAATACTATAATGATAATAATAATAATAATAATAATAATAATAATAATAATAATAATAATAACAATAGTAGTAGTAATAGTAATAATAATGATAACGGTAATTTTACATATCATTTTTGTCTTATCCGGAAGCCTTTATCTACATGAGAATTACAACGAACGTGCAGGAACTTTATGAGAAATTTATTTGATGCACTAATATGTGCTTAAGTAATGTGAGAATAGGTTTAGCCAGTTACACGAAAGACAATCATGTGAAGCTGCAAATATTAATTAATAAGTCACTTTGATCACAGCCATGATGAACTTGTACAATATTTCTGTCGACTTACATTTTTGGGGGGCTCGAGAGCGTACAAGTAGCTGGTGTGTCGTGGTGCAGTGCTACCAACACACACACACACACACACACACATTGCTCTCACCACTACCCTTGTCACTAACCAGCAAACTACCCACGCCCCGGAATGGAAACCTTGCTGCATCCAAAGTCTAGCTGCCAGAATGACCACAGAATAGCGAGGTGTAGCCACAGAGCGGAGTTAACCCCCTCAGTGCTTTGACGTGTTTCCATATTTATTTTGCTTACTATTTGGTGATTTTATGCAGCTTCAGAAACTTATGTGGGGATTAGAATATTGAAGATTCTGGTTATCAATCTTCTGATCTGCATAGACCCTTCCTAATGTAAATAAAATCGTCTAATCATACCCAAACTCATGGTAATAATGCGTCTTAGTTCTAAAGGAGTTAGGGAGCATACTCTCAAAGGAATTAGTGGCTTACCTTACCATAGTTTTGAATGTTTTCGTGCTTTTAATGATAAACCAGCATGACTTTTACATTATCAACGCAGAAAATAAATATACCATCAAAATTACGTTAGTGTAGCGTTTAAAGATTGGCCCTGAGAGAACAAAGCGATTAAGAATAGCGTAAAATCTGATGATGGCCCGTTTATCTGTAGTAGAAGACATGCACATATTCATAGCCACATAATTAGAAAGCCTACACACTGCCACATTACTGAGGGAAAAGAAACATTATCTTGGCAATTAGTTCACTTCATAACAGTAAAAGCAAAACAGGAGAGATAAGCACTTCTCTTAAAAAAGAAATACTATACTAATAATACTACACAGCGGTTAAACACAAACCATACCTGAATAGACGAAGATGAAGCATAACTCTTTTCTCTCCCCTTGCGATTAGAGAAAAATCAGCCACTCCTAGAACAAAACGCAGCGTCTCCCTAACACGAGGTCGTCTTGTACAGTGTTACGCGTCACAGGAAACATCCTGACAGTGTGTGGCACTATCACTGGCATGTATAACGACGAGGGAACTCTGTCGCCTCATCACCGCCGCGAAATTAAAGTAGCGCCATTTTCAGAAACGCTTCCCTCATTCACTACGGTAATTTTTTAAAGACCATAAAGACGAGTAGCTGAGCTCTAAAGAGTAATTATTGTCCTGTTGCAAATGCAGAAAACTTGTTAACATGTCAATAGAATTACAGAAACACCCTTAAAAACCCGCGTCACTTCGACCATAGAGCCCTTTGAAAACAGTGAAGGTGTGGCGTGGAAGTGTTTCAAAATATGGGTCTTATTTCTAGAGAGATGAGATGGAGGAGGCAGTGACTTCATGTAGCAATGACTTTACTTAATTTTGGTTTTCCTCAAAGCTAAGCGATACAAGATTTTTCTCGTTTTTGCCTCTTCCTGTAGTTGACATTTGTATCTACGTATACATGAAAGGACGTTCCGATCAAGAGTGAGTGACAAGTTCTTACTGCTTATCATCATGGATCTACTACTTCCCGTGTGTGTGTGTGTGTGTGTGTGTGTGTGTGTGTGTGTGTGTGTGTGTGTGTGTGTGTGTGTGTGTGTGTGTGTAATTCACTGTTTGATCTGCTGCAGTCTCTGACGAGACAGCCAGACGTTACCCTACGGTACGAGCTCAGAGCTCATTATTTCCGATCTTGGGATAGGCCTGAGACCAGGCACACACCACACACCGGGACAACAAGGTCACAACTCCTCGATTTACATTCCGTACCTACTCACTGCTAGGTGAACAGGAGCTACACGTGAAAGGAGACACACCCAAATATCTACACCCGGCCGGGGAATCGAATTCCGGTCCTCTGGCTTGTGAAGCCAACGCTCTAACCACTGAGCTACCGGACCGTGTGTGTGTGTGTGTGTGTGTGTGTGTGAGAGAGAGAGAGAGAGAGAGAGAGAGAGATGTATCCTGACTTCGCTTCAGGAAGACGCCAGACAGCCGTACCGTACCGTACCGTACCGTGGGAGGAATAGGCGTTCCCTCATCCGACACGCAGGGGCGGACAACCTCCACTCACATCTAAATATGCGAGCTGTATATATATGTGTGTGTGTGTGTGTGTGTGTGTGTGTGTGTGTGTGTTGTTTGCGAGCGCACGTGCACACACACACACACACACACACACACACACACACACACACACACACACACGGTACGTTTTAAGTGTTCCGCGAATCCGTATATGGAGACAATTTTTCTGATGTTAGTGTCTGCAGAGATTACTAAGGATACTTAGAAGTTGGATGTCTGCCAACAGCTGGTGTATGTGTGTGTATGTGTGTGTGTGTGTGTGTGTGTGTGTGTGTGTGTGTGTGTGTGTGTGTGTGTGTGTGTGTGTGTGTGCACTCGCGCGCGCATCCGTGCGAAACTAAAAGAGCATAAAACTGTTCTCATTTTGTTTGAAAAGAAAGTTACTGAGAAGGGGGGTTTTTTTTACATATTTATATATATTAAGAGAATCTGATTCTATTTATTCAACATATTCTTCTCTTTCTTTTGTGGAGATGGAACGGGGTTGGGGTGGGGGGGAAGAAGAGGAAAGGGGCGGCGGTCCTCTACTGTTGGTGTTGCTATTGATCAGCCTGAGTACGGCTTCTTGGCCTCACTAGTCATGTAAACAATGTCACAAGTTTCACGGAATGTAACAATGCGTGAACCGCGCGCACACTCATGTCAAGCACTCATTACAGACGTGCACCTGTCACCTCACCATTACGGGAGGCGAGTGATTACATCTAGCGGGGTAAGAATTTGAGAGTGTGAGATGGCGCAAGGAAGGGCAGCTATTCTTACCTGCAGAGGCGGCGAGAAGACACCGAGCAGCGGCATGAGGCTCCGCAGCCCGCACCTGCTGCTGCCCCGCCGCGCGCCACACTGCTGTACCTGCCGCCTTGTGCTGTGCCTGCCGCCTTCTGCCTGCTGTCTGTACCATGTCGCCAAACACTGCGGCGTGCGAATCCTGCCACTCTGCATATGTACTGTTGATGTGTTTGGTTTTTCTTTACTGCATAGACATTTTACACGTATCCCTTCACCTTCACACATTTATTTATCTCTTTGCTTAGTTATTTATTCATTTATGTGGTGGAGAAAGTAGAGTCAGTGTGGGTGTAGGTGTGGGTGTGGGCGTTGAAGCACGGGCAGTGTGAGGGACACGTGGGAGGCGGCAGAGTACATGGATGAAAGAGAGTGGTGAATATGCAAACCAGACAGTCACCACGCGGCTCCCATACCCTGCACTGTGTTCACAATGAGGCGCTGTGACATCCTCCCTCCGCATCACTTCTCACGAAAAATCAGGTCTTCTCTTGTGAAAGAAAACGTGCTCCTAAGTGACTTGCCTATTGATCACAGATGTCAGGACCGCGTCGGAGTATTGTGATTTTAACCCTTTCGATACTAAGACACATTTTTATCTTGAGTAATGTGTACGATTAGACCACTTTATTGATATTAGAATGGTTCTATGGAGGTCAGAAAATTAATGGCCAGAGTCTTCACTATTTTAATCCCCCACATAAGTTTCTGAATCTGTGTAAAATCACCAAATAGTAAACAGAATGAATATGAAAACATGTTCTGGTACTGAAGGGGTTAAAAGTGCGGTATCCAAGTTTTTTTCATGCAGTTCAAAGCATCAGCATTACCATCAGCAACAGCAGCATCAGCAGTGTTTCAATAGAGATAACTAGTGCTCCTTTTTGTTCCAGTGAGGTACACAAATCTCAGAATAATCTATTAATGTAGCAAGTTGATATGAAACGTGTTGATGAAACATGTACAGACGCTAGCACTTGACTCCTTGCCAATCCTGCCCATATAATTTCTCAGTAGCAACACCTGCTAACCCCACACCAGGTGAGGCTTCAGTTTTCTTTAATTGGTTCAGCCACCTCAATAACTTTAGGCTGCACAAACTTGACCTTCCCTTCCTAGTCCATACCTCGTTCCTCCCTCTGATCAGAGTGTCACCGCATCATCTCCCTCTCCACCACTCTCCCCGTTAGCGAGGTATCGGTCTGGGTCCAGCCAGTGGGCTCCCACATTGATGACGAAAGACAAAATAACATACGCATCACAAAATGTACCATGAAAGACAAGAGGCAAAACACACACACACACACACACACACACACACACACACACACACACACACACGTCAGAGACTGCAGCAGATCAAACAGTGAAACACACACACACACACACAGCGGCAAGGCAAATGGGCAAGCCTAATCTATAGCCCCTGTTCACCTAGCAGCAAGTAGGCACGGGATGTGTAACTCGAGGGGTTGTGGCCTTGCTTTCCCGGTGTAAGGAGTGTGTTGTGGTCTCACTCCTACCCGAAGATCGGTCTATGAGCTCTGAGCTCTCTTCGTAATTGGGAAGACTTGCAGGGTGACCAGTAGACGACCGTGGTGAATTACACACACACACACACACACACACACACACACACACACAGCTACCAAGAGAGAGAGAGAGAGAGAGAGAGAGATTGATTGACACATTTATTGTTGAATTAATAAATAAATACAACAAAGGAGGAGGAAGGACCTTATCACCCACCCCCCTGGACTTAAAGTTAAAGTATAAAAAAATATATATAACAATAGAAAGAATATACATTAGCATTCGGAAGGATTCATAATGACACGAATAATGATGAATGGAATACCTAAGCAGTGTATTGGTGGAACACAGCTAGTCTCTTGATCATTTTGTAACTTCATATATAGCCCTTTTGTTATATGAAATCAGAAAAATAGTGCAATTATACGTAGAATCACTCACACTCTCCCTACTTGCATTTTGGCCAGTCATAGGAATTCCAAACGATAGCAAAATCATTATTGAAATCTACAAACTAATATTCTATCTTTATTCTTGTAGATTAATAACAAATTTACATACATAACCACTTGTTGTTTTGTCGTGTATGGATTCTGATTGGTCCAAATAAGAGAGAGGCTGGGATTGGCTGAACTCAGGAAACACGCACCGTTCATTGGCTAGAAACATGTCCACAGGAGGGGGCCCGAGTGTGTCATATGACCTGAGGAGTAGCACACGTCTGTTTAGCGTGGAATATTGGCCTGCCTGATGGGGTGTTGCTGCAGTACTGAGGAGGAGAACCTCTCGCAGGTGAGTGATATGTGAGGGAGAGGTAGAGGGTGAGAGGGGCGGCTTGTGTTGCTGTTAGAGGTGGGAAAGGTGGCAGGATGTGATATGGTGGATTTGAGAGAATCACGCCCTCCGTACTTCTCTCAGGGACATAAAGTCAATAAAATCACGTCCTTCAGTTACCCTTCATTAATGTATAGCTTAGTAACATTATTATTGTCGGTCTAACGTAACTGTCACGCATGTTATAATTGTTCTTTGTGATAGTGTGTTGTAACTTGTGACGTGTGTGTTGTACAGTCACGGGGACAGTTCCAGAGTTTTTTCCCGTATTCAGAAACTTATTGCCTTCTCACCACAACATTTTCAAGGGCCACTGATATGATTAGCGGAGTTTTCAATAGTGTTTCTCCAGTTAATGTTGTAGAAATCTTGGTCAATTTGCCTCTAGAACCTTAAACAAATCTTATAAAACTCGTGTAAATTTGAATAAGGCCTTTTTGAAATGGTGGATCTGAGGCATATAAGTGTTTGAGAATACAAGCTTTATTACTGTCATGAGGGGTGTGGTGTTATCAGCTGGTCTGTGGCTTTCCTTCCCTTACTTATTAACCCGTCCAGTACCATGACATGTTTTTGTATTTACCCTGCTGACTATATGGTGGTTTTGTACAACTACAGAAACTTATGTGGGAGATTAATCTCTTTGGTACTGATAAACATTTTTACCTTTAGTTTTTCGGTGTGATTAGACAATTTTAGTTCCATTAGGAAGGATCTATGGAGGTCAGAAGATTAATAGCTGCAGTCTGCATTGTTTTTAATCCCCACATATGTTTCTAAAGCTGTATAAAATCACCAAATAGTAAGCAGAATGGATATGGAAATGCATCATGTTACTGAAGTGGTTGAAATAATAAGAATCTGGCCATCAATTTCCTAACCTCCATAGACACTTCCTAATGCTGATAAAATTGTCTAATGATACTCAAAACTCATGGTGAAAATGTGTCCCAGTACTGAAGGGGTTGATAGGTATGGTAGAACAAAACCCTCAGGAATAGCACTTAATTGCCAGTTCCCTTAGAGATCAATAGAGTTAGCCAAAAGACAGAGGTTCTGTTACTATTGTGATCGTGTAAAAGAAGTAACAATGTATTCAGGTCCTAAAGGTTGGCTATAAGAAGTAAAGCGTCGTGCATTTTCCAGGATGGTGAGGTGAATGAGAGGACTCGTTTGCTGAATGATCCCGTCAGCAATAACTACCAAGTCACTGCAAAGTAAGTCTTGTGCAAGTTGGAGTGTTTCTGAATGGATGGGGAATAATCTGTTGATTTTCTGAGCTGAAGTTTAGTGAGGTTATATAAAAAAATTCTGTTAATGGTCTTTTTTTTCTCTCTCTCTATTCTTTCTGGCTCATGTCAAGATTAGTAAACCCACTCATGTTGGGTTTGCTTATCTTGACATGATCCTTTTTTCCTTCTTTTTTATTTGTTATTTCTTGTCCTTTTTGAAACCATGTCTTCTTGATTGTTTTTATAAATTCTGAAATTTTCTTTATCATGATGTATATAGTATACATATTCAGTCACAATCTCAGCCATGGCAACTCTGAGGAGTGTCACCATGCACATCTACACTGTCTGGGGGTCAGGAGAATTGTACAAAGTGTGTGCATCATTCTTTTGTGTGTCCTGTAATGAGTCATTATGCTGTCTTTGTGCCAATGTACAGTGTGATCATATAGTGATGAAAGTTTCCTGACATCATTACTTACTTGTGTATAGACAGATTTCCTGTCTACAAAGTGTGTGTGTGTGTGTGTGTGTGAGAGAGAGGGAGAGAGAGCTCTATGTTGATGATTATGTTTCCCAGAGAATTATCTTAAAATCTTATCTTTTCCCACTTGATAATGTTATACATTATGTGATATACTGCTGATACTACAAATGGACTATATTGGAAAATCATCATGGATTGGCAAATAAAGTTAAATAGCATAGAGTTAATTTTGATGTGTTTATTATATATGATACTGAGACAGGAAAAAGGAAACCATATAAAGTCCCAGCCAGGATTGTGTTATTGGGTAGCACCTGTCAAGATTGAGAAGCCTTTTTATGTGTGTATTTATGTGCTGCTTTGATTGGCTTTTCAGCTCAAATGACTATGGAAACCATTATCCTACCTCTGCTACGAAGAAGTCAGATGATCATTCTGTCTTAAATCAAATTTTGCAACACACAGCCAGGTTAGTGGCAGTCACCCTTTGCATGCTGAAAAGTTTGTGATTTTGCCTGAGGGTTGCTGTAAATATCCCAATTTCTCCAGAGCATGCTTGATAGGATGGTGTCTCTATTTTTGAGTTTTCATTCACCCTCATCTTTTCTGTACATTCTCATGTTCTGCCTCTGCTTCGTTCATGTTTGTCATAAAACCACTCCTCATCTTTGTTCTCTTTCTTGTATTTGCCATTCTCCTTGTCATGTCCTAGTTTATGTAATTGCATTCCTTCAACCATACTTTGGTCCCTCATCATTTTCCTTTGTCCTCCATCTTTCTTCTTCTTCAACAATGCCATAGGAAAGATAAATAAGTTTACCTAACATCCATAATAACTTGTCTCAGAAAATATGATTGTAAAGCTGATTTCATCTTGGTAATCATGTGTTATACTGTGGGAAAGGTTGTATATGAAATGTAAAGAATTGTATGTGTTTCAGGCTAAGAAATTACAGTGCACACTAATTATGGCTGAAAAGTTTACTCTTATTCCTTACGAGTGTTTTTTTTTTCTCCTGCAGTAGTATCATTGATGTCGGAGCCTTGGAATGCCACACCCTAGAGCAGCGTGAATACATTGAGAGAGTGAGAACATACAACCAGAGAGTTAATGCAATACCACAAGTCAAGGTAAGCCAAGAACTAAAATGACCATCCTTGCTAATACTTTTATATCCTTTAGTCTAACTTTCTTGGAAATGCAAGGGCCTTTTTCTGCATTTTTTGTAGCCCTTGGCCACCTTTCCCTTCTACACAAGAAAAGATGTTAATGTCTTGGTGATATCATCTCATGGCTATCCTTTCCTGAGAGAGCAATGCCAGGCTGGTGTATAGATGTATTTGGATGAATTTTCACCTTTGACCCCTTCAGTACTATGACGCATTTCCATATTTATTCTACTTACTATTTGGTGATTTTATACAGCTTCAGAAAATTATGTAGTGGATTAAAATAGTGAGAACTGCAACTATTAGTCTTTCTAATGTTAATAAAAGGGTCTAATCATATCCAAAATTCATGATAAAAATGTGTCCTAGTATTGAATGGGTTAAAGACAGATATGCTGCAATGTTTTGGTATCAGTTCAAGTGTATATTGATCATAACATTTTTTTTCTTCTCAGACTCCTAGCAAAAGGCACCATGAAGTTCAGCTTTTATATGATACACCTGCAACTGAGAGAGTTTTATCAGCACAGCCAATCTCTTTAGCAGATTTCAATATGGTAAGAAGCTTCACTACTGTCTTTCTTCTACTTCTCACATACATTTAACAATATTTACATTCCTGACATCATCTTTAATCCCTTGAGTACCATGATGCATTTCCATATACATTCTGCTTATTATTTGGTGATTTTATACAGCTTCAGAAATTTATGTGTGGTGATTAAAATTGTGAAGATTGTGGCTATTAATCTTCTGATCTCAATACCCTTCTTAATGTCAACAAAATGATCTAATTGTACAAAGATCTCTAGGTAAAAATGTGTCCCAGTACTAAAGGGGTTTACATCTTAGGCTTCACTGTTTGAATTCTTTACAGTTCTCATACAGGATGCCTTCAAATTTATTTACCTGCAATGTTAGAAGAGAATTATTACACTAAAGATCATTGTTTTTGCACCCATCACTAATACTGGAGAAATTCTATTATTAGTTACAAACACACTATGAATTCAGTAATACTATTCTTGCTTTTTTTGACACTCAGATGATCACGGCATCTCAAAAGGTTGTAGCAGCTGTTTCACAAATCCGAGTGGAACACAAGGAAGATTTGGTAGTTCCGTTTGGTATCCCTTGACATCCTCACTTCCAGCAGCCATCGTACCAAGACTTCTTTATCCTCACAACCTCCCTTCTGCAGCGACTCTTCTCTCACAACCTCGGACAAGCACAGCCCAGTTACACTAACATATCTGATGGAAGTGGGAGTTGTATTGGGGAGTCCTCTCAGATGATTAAGTAATCTCTCTCTCTCTCTCTCTCTCTCTCTCTCTCTCTCTCTCTCTCTCTCTCTCTCTCTCTCTCTCTCTCTCTCTCTCTCTCTCTCTCATATATATATATTTTTGAGATAAATCATGCAATATCCATATGTTGTTGATTGATGGTAGATGTAATATTGATTTATACAGGTGTGCCTTAATTTTGTAGTGTAACATACATATATTAAGACCAAATCTGACCCAGCTGTATAACTGTGGATTCTTTATATGTTCTACCTTATTTTGAGTGAAGTTGAGCAGTCACAGCCAGTTGTTTGTTGTACAGGAGTTTGAGTTGTGTGCAAATGTGGATGGCTTATTTCCATGATCCATCACTGAGGGAAACTGTTCCTTTTCCCATGTATTCTTTGATAGCATCTCAAAATTGACTATTCATATACGTATTATCACATTGTGCATGAATTTTCTATCCTTATTAGTGTGCAAGCATTCTGATAAGGTAGACAGCCAGTGTTGCAAAAATAAGTGCTCATTGATAAAGGGAAAGGGGAGTAAGCCAGCTATACATTTCCAGCTCCTCTCAAGGCACACCTTCATGTCGTCAATGTTACCTCATGCATTCTACCACTCCACCAGCCCTCCACAGTGTGTATATACGTAAACTAAGCCATCCTGCAGTGCGTCGTGTAGTGCTGGGATGGTCAGTGACTCAATATGTACGTGATTTTAGTTTTACAGATGCTTCCATGATGAGAAACTTCAAACATGGGAGCTCAGGTGCTTAATTTTTTTTACTTCTTTTTTTAATTACAGGAAATACTGAGAGCATCAACAATTTTACCATATTTAATAATTGTACATTTTAGATATCAACTGATTGAAAGATATAAAGAAATATATAACACATGAATGGTCATGTTTGTTTATGGTGTTGAATCTTCTTACATTGGTGCATTGGCCTACTTGGTGAGTCAGCGTAACAGTGAAGAGAGCAGAGTGGCATCAAACTAGTAGAATCTCCAGTGCATACATGGTGATATATCTCCAGTAGTTGTGAGTGCAAGACTGAAAGTACATGTGTTATTCTCTTATCATGTAACTATAAGGAAGCTCTAAATAGACATACTTCATTATTAACATTTGTCTCTTCATGTAGACATATAAAGCCTTGAAGTTGTGAGTGGCAGGCATTTAATAAAGCATTACTACACAAGTAATGCAGCCTTGAGTGTCCAAAGACAACAAAAGATTAACGTACATGCAAATCAGTATGAAAGAGAACACCATGACTTATGTAGTTGTCTGAGCTCTTGACAGTTACCTAAGTCTGCCGCCAAAGTCAGGCATGCAGTGGACCAAAAGATTTAAAGATTACCCACCAAACAGTTTCTAGCACAATGTGGCCATTCATGAGCTAAAAACATGATGTGTACTTATGAGATGCTCTGTGACTCAAAGGTAACAATGCAATAAACTTGTGAGTAACTCAACAATTTTTACCCAGATTTAATTAAAGTTCTCAGGAAAAGAGCACTGAAATTTCTATCCCTTTATTATGTAATGAATTGTTAAACGTTTTTGTTCTATCTGGTTAATTTGTATTTTATGAAGAAATATAATTGAGAAGGATTTTTTACTTTGATAAAAGTTCAACATTAATTTCTATTGTCTGACATTTTAGCAGAGTTGCATAGCAGGAGGCACATTTGCCCTGTCATGAGTTTATACAAGTCATTTTGAAGAAGGCACACCTGTAGTATTCAAAAACTAGAATTTTTAGATATTATTTTCATTTGCCAGTAACCTGAGTGAGATTATTTCTGTCTTGTTGGCTGTGACATACAGATAATATATATTGTGACATTATCTTCATCTGTTGTTAGTTAGTGTCAGAGAATTTCACTAGTATCATAGTGGTGCAGTAACATTGTTTCATCTGAACTTTATCCTGAAGCCAAATTATACAATGGTGCTGTGATATTGAATAAATTAGGGAAAATTCATTGCTGATTCCTAAATGACAACTAACTAGTTTTCTATAGAAGTGTAGAGATAGGGACCAGAGGCTCAAATACTGCATCATTTCAAATATAAAAGTAAAGTGTATTTATCTATAAGAATGAGGTAAATAATTCAAAACTTGCTCCTATCCCCAAAAGTCCTGTCATCTTGTGACTTACTTAGACATACCAATTGTCAGTCAGCACTACCTTTCTCTCTGAAGGCATTAGGCTTAGGGCATAATTGCATCATAATAAGTAGCTCCACCACACAAAGACTTGAATTAATTCAATATACTTGTCAGAACATTTTCAGTGTAGTTTTTATTCTGTGACTAAATGAATGTCTGAAGCCACAGAAAGTAGCTGGCAGTTGGTATAATCGTCATGCTATTTGTTATGGTTCTCATCACCTGTTACAACTTACAAACTATTGGCAAGACAAAGCAAACCAGACTCTATTGATCATGGCATATGTGTCCTGATTTACCTATACCCATAAGAATTTCTGAAACATTTGATTCCACTAATACCTTACTCAGATTTCCTCCTATTCAGTCACATGTTGTTAAGAGAGCAGTGGTAAGCCTTTAACCTCCTTGCACCATTACCTTGTCAAAGTGAAGTAGCATAATTATTCTACAGTATTGGATATTTTCAGTGTGTATTATTTGTCATTTGAAGCTGTATGAAGATGCATTGTTTACCTGGATATGTGACTTCTTTTTATGAGAAGTACTGAGCATTAGGTGAAATAAGTTCCTGTTATTTCTTTACATTTATTGTAGTTATTGTAACAAGATATATTGACCAATAATGTAGATTTTTTTCTTTTCTTTATATAAAACAAAAGCTGTTTGTTTAATGAAAGTCTGTCTGTTATCAGGATCTATGTAGCTTGGTTTAATGACTAGTTCTTACATTTCTTACTGGTAGGAAGAAAGACATGTGACTTTTGGTTCATGTTACCCCATTGATTTAGAGCTGATACTAGTCTGTTGTTGATGCATAACAATAAAGAATGTAATAATCACTGTACTAAATAGAAAGAATGGTCTAGATTCACCAGCAAAATGGTCATTTATAGTTAACAGTTATAGTACTTTGAAGGACAGAAACCTCTCAACTTTTTTCTACTAATACCTTTTTGTTTGTTATTCATTTATGTTCATGCTTCCATCCGTATCCTTCTTATTTTTGTATGTATTCTTTTGCTCTCTTAAATGTACGATTTTCCTCTTTGTGGTTCATTTGTTGCAATGTGGTTACGACCTATCATTTGTTTGATATTCACTGTAGCTGAGGATTTACATTTCTTCCCAAATCTTGTAGTTTTATATGCCTTCATTTGTTACCTAACATTGTTCTCTCCTTTTGTTTGTAGAATATTCAATGTGTTTGGATGCTAGAACATTTTCTTGATGTGTGTCCCAGACTTCAAAGTTAAGACCAGTTGGATGCAGTTATTATAGATTGAATTTTTCTTTGATATTTTCATGTTTAAATGTGTCAGAAAGTTTTAGCTGAGTGGGGTTGCAGGGAAAGAGGATATGATGGCAGTGTGGAGGAAGAAGGACAACAGTGCATGGTGGGATGTGAAGGGGAGTGTTGTGTGAGGGAGGTGATTGGCGTGTAAGGAAAGGGGCAGCAATGCATGGTGAGATATGTGGAGCTTTATTGTGTGAAGGAGGTGATTGGTGTGTAAGGGAATGCGATGAGGGAGGGTCAACTGATAAAGGATTGACTGGTATCAATTTAATGACAACTGCATTTGTGAGGCATCATAGGGGAGGGAGGAAAGAAATAGTGGCTGAAACAGAGAAACTTATTTATAGGGTGTTATTGCAGAGTAAAGATAAAATATATCCTATCGTAATGCGAGTAGAATTAAAAGAAGTAAATAAATAGATACAATGTGCTTGATTTAAAAGCGAGTGCAGATAAGACTAGTGGTGAAGCAAGAGATTCATGTTGCTCTGTATAGAAGAGAGGAAAAGAAGACTGAAAGAAAGCAAGAAAGCAGAGTCATTATGTGTCATGTTCAGAGAGTTTCTCAAAGAAGACTGCATCCTGAATACATTAAAACCAAAGGAAGAAAGAAAAATAAGTAAATAAAAAAAACTGGTAATCTTTCTATAATGATAATGGCGTTAACTCCTCTCAAATATACAAAAGCTTTTATAATATCATCAAAAACAAAAGAAATTAATACAAAAAGCAAGTTGGAAATAAGATACTGGTTTAGTGATCCCGTTGGAAGGAGATAGATAGTGAAGGCAGATCCTGAGTGAGTGACCAGTCCACCTCAGCAGACGAAGGCGCCATGGCGAGCTGGGGAGGCGCTGTCCGCTCGGGGTTTGGCCTCTCCATCCTCACTCTAGTCTTCCTCGCTGTGCTACCCGCCGCTGGAGGCATTAAGGAGTCCCACACGCTCAAGTTCAATAACCTGATGGGACCTACACTCAGGGTTCTGTACTGGTGAGTGTCTGTGTGTGTGTGTGTCTGAGTGGTTATCATGATGACGTAGTGAAATGACATGTGCTGCTTGTTACATATCCTTGTGCTTGTAAATTCCCGTGTGATTTCCTGTATTCCTGTTTTGCTGCTCTGAGGAGTGTGGTGAGAAAACTGTTGGGTGTAGTGGTGATTTATTGCGTCACCAGTGTGTTGTGATGGTGGTGACCTATTAGTGGTGATGGCTGGTGGTGGTGGTTGTTAGTGGAGGTGGTGCAAGGCCAGGGTGATTGTGTGTTCATCATGCTGAACTCGGACTCAGTGGCTGGTTCATAGGGAACTTTAAAAAATGCAGCATTTCTCAACTAGGTCACCAATGTCTTGTTTGAAATTTATGTAATTATTTTTATACTCTAAGGTTTAGTCAGAATGAAATTGACTGAGTGTGTACATGTGTGTATTCACCTAGTTGTAATTTTTACAGGGCCTGGGTATTATACTCGTGTGGCCCCGTCTCCATATCTGCACACATCCAACTTTCCTTTAAAACTATGCACACTCATCGCTGACACCACCTCCTCACTCAAACTATTCCACACCTCCACACATCTCTGTGGGAAACTATATTTCTTCAAATCTTTCAAGCATATTCCCTTGGCTATCTTTTTACTATGCGATCTCGTAGTTCTATTTAAATTTTCCTCTCTCAACATCATTTGCTCATTATCCACTTCATCCAAACCGCTCAACAGTTTATAAACCTGTATTAAATCTCCTCTTTCTCTTCTTTGTTCCAAGGTAAGCAAATTCATTTCTTTTAATCTCTCATAGGTGATTTCTGCCAATTCCGGAACCATTTTTGTTGCCATTCTCTGCAATCTCTCCAACTTCCTTATATGCTTCTTTTTATAAGGGGACCAAACCACCCCAGCATATTCCAATCTTGGTCTAATTACAGTACTAATTAATTTCTTCATCATATCTTTATCCATATAATGAAAGGCTAATCCAATATTTCTAATCAAATTATATATTTCTCCAAACATCTTGTCAATATGAGCCTCAAACTGCCCATGGTCTTGTATTATCACTCCCAAATCCTTTTCCTTTTCCACCTTTTTCAACACTACTCCTTCACCCATCTTATATGACCCTCTTGGCCGTCTTCCACTCTTCCCCATCTCCATTACATGACTTTTGCTCAGATTAAATTCCATCTCCCACCTCTTGGTCCACTCCCAAATCCTATCTAGATCTGCCTGTAAAATTTCACAATCTTCTTCACTCTTCACACACCTACACAATTTCGCATCATCCGCAAACAAATTAATATAACTGTTTACTCCCTCTGGCATATCATTAATATAGACAAGGAAAAGTATTGGTGCCAGCACTGAACCTTGTGGGATTCCACTCTCCACCACCAACCAGTCTGAGTTTGCATCCCTTATTACCGTTCTCATCTCCCTCGATCTCAAATAGTTTTCCATCCATTTTAACAATTTTCCCTTCAGTCCTCCATAAATCTCTAATTTCCATAGCAGTCTCATGTGAGGTACCTTGTCAAAAGCTTTTTTCAAATCCAAGTAATTTCTAAGCATTGCACTGACAGTTCCTAGATTATGTTATTCACCAGCCACATGCTACCAATTCCCTGCAGAACTGGTTCCAATGGCTCTGCCAGGCCAAGGAACTGGTTCCTCGAATATTTGAGTTATCAGTTTTGGTAAACATTCTCTCACTTCAGGATAAAACTACTTATTTCTGGTAGTTTTCAATCTGTTTCACTTTATCTGTCACATATTAGTTAGTACTTTTTTTTATATACCCCCATTCCCCTCCAGAAACACAATTGGTCCTCTCAGAAAGTAATGTAATGTGGTGGAAAAAAAAAGAAGAAACTAGTTTCATTATCACAAGGTACCACAAAAGTAATAGTCCCAAATTTTGACTGTTACTTTTGTGGAGAGTACTCACCATCACCAACGGCTATGCCAAGCTATCAAAACTTATCTACTTAACCAAAACTAACCTAACCTAATTTTAACGTTACCTAACCTAACTTTGTTGAGACAACGCACACCACTGATATGTTTTCCTCAGAACAGATTAACTTTATCTAACCCAATCAAACTGATCTAACAAAGCAAACTTGCCTAACCTGACTAGCAATGCTAAGAAATTGATATAAAGTCGTCACCTTATTTATCTTCGTAGTATCTGGCAATAGAATGTTCAAATTGCTCAGAATGAGGAGCTCTGTAAAATGAGAAGGATGAGAAAACCATGTTGATTATGGTGAAAGACTGTAAAAATACCATTGGTCCCTGTCCACTACTAATGTGTTGGTATGAGTCGGGAACGTCAGTGGCAGTGTTTACTTCCACCCTTCACTGCTAGGGTGCTTCTGGAGTCTGGTTTGAATTTGCACAGGGACCTAATTTTGGCTATGAATTTAATTTATTTCACCCAGCCTTAAAAAAGTGGACTGTTGGAAATTTTTAATTATCAGTGCAGAAATTAACAGAATTTTACAGCATGTAAAATGTATGCCAGAAAGACAACCCCTTGAGGCCTCTGAATTAATCTAACAACCACAATCAACTTTATCAGATAGCTATATAATGTTTTTAATCTAACCTTATCAGGTATACTGTATATTGACATTTCCTGGTGTGTAGATCAATTTCTGAAGGTCAGATATTCAGCCAAAAGATTGGGAGATCAACCTTTACTCAGGATTCAAAATTCAGTCAGAAAATTCAGGAACTCCAAATGTAATGATGAAGTCTGTTGCAACTCTCGACTTCAGAAATTGAATATTTACTTAACCATGACCTCCACCACATCCTGCATGGTTGCTGACATCTGTAGTTTTGTGATGGAGAGGTAGTGAGAGATGGATAGAGAGAAATTGAAAAGGAAGAGAGTTGTAGAGGTGGTAGAGTGTGTGTGTGTGTGTGTATTTACCTAGTTGTAGTTTTACAGGGCCTGGGCTTTACGTTCGTGTAGCCCCGTCTCCTTATCTACACTTATCCAATTTTTCTTTAAAACTATGCACACTCGTTGCTGACACCACTTCTTCACTCAAACTGTTCCAAGTCTCAAGTGTATGTGTGTGTGTGTGTCTAGAGATCTCCTCCATTTTTCCTTCATATGAGTGGTATACTGAGTGTCCTGTGAGTTAAGCCATGGCAGGATAGGGCAGGTTAGGTGGTGTCGTGTTGTGGTATGGTATGGTATTAACGCTATTCTCCTACTGGCTTATCTGTCCTATGTGTATGTACCTACTTATCTAGTTGTTACATATGAGGCCCCGCGTGCCAAACAATCATAACCCGAAAATCCTACTTTTCAGTAAAACGCGCTTAAAGTTAAACACTGATTACACACCTAAGATTGGTCAGAATATATGTAAGTATTATACATGAAATGAAAGGTCTTGGGTAGTTCTGTTTAGTTATTTAGGGTTTGATAGTAAATCAGAAGATTTCCGGTTTATTAACATTGGATTAATTAAACCCCCACTCAGTAGCAGTAATTTTTTTTTTCTTAAAATATTTCTAAGTTATTATTTTAAGAATGCTTGTTTTAATTTGGAATATGTGAAGGTTTCATGATAGTTGTAAAAGTACATTTTTTATTTATTTATTTTTTTATTTTTATTTATTTATTTTTTTTTTTTTTTTTTCGAGCGAAAAAAAGTAAATATTAATCCTTACGAGTTAAAGGGCTAGTCTGACACACACATGTCAAGGGGGGGAGAGAGAGAGCGTAAACATAGCTGTCATTGGCTGAGGTGCGGCGTGGGAGTGACGTCACAGCCGTACTCGCTGCTGATTGGGTCACGCACGTCAGGCAGCAACAGCTGGGCTGGGAAGGTTACTGTTCTTTGGCACAGAATTGAGCAGGTATCTTGCTACTTTTTTTCACATGTTTTTGCTGAACTTTGCACCTTGCTGTAGGTACCTAGAAGGTTGGATTTGGCTTGGCCAGCATCACCATACAACTTTTACACCCCTCTACTCCATGGAGTAGCCATTATCTCAAAATCTCAAATTTCAGGGTTACGATTGTTTGGCACACAGGGCCTCATATGAGAAAGGGATGCATTACTCTCTCTCTCTCTCTGGTATTTCTGGTTTTATTAATTAGATATGAAATTTGAGCAAATGCAGTCTAATTATCCCATCTCTTGCAGTTACTCGTGAGGTTACAAGAAGGTTTTTGAGCAGTATGCCAACATCCTGCGAGAAAAATATCCTGAAATCTCCATCTTGGGGGACAACTACCCTCCACCTGATTGGAAGATGTGGATGGCGCAGATGCTTGTGAGTAACGCTACTACAATTCTTCACGGGTTATGTTTGCCCACAATCATCTCAGGCAGGGAGTAACATACATGAAGTAATTTGTTCATGTTGGGTAGGAAAAATTGGTATTGGAAAAGATTAAGCCAGGCATGCTATTTGAGGCAGAGTGTAGGGAGGGCCTTGTGTCTAGCAATACTGAACAAAGTATACCCTAACATAAGCAGACTGGGAATCTTAATTATTATCAGTTTATTGATATTGAAGTAAGAGGCTGGAAAGTATACAATGGGTTGGTGGAAGGCTTAACAATAGACTCAAGGAAACTAGCAAGAATATACCAGTTGTTGATGGCACCATGATAGGAACCACTCTGAGTCAATATTGGATAGTGTGTGGTGTCTTTAGGGATGTTATGTGATCATGGCATCACATGGTATGGACTAGACAAGGCTGGTCAGGGGGGGATCTTGGGGCATAGGCACACATGCCCCAGCAGGCCCCTCCTAAACTTTCTAAGGGCTTCTCAGTGTCTGATAGTCAGGGTGCTCAGGGGCAAGAATGAACCATGCACATCCTCTTTTTGCAAGGGAAAGAAAAAGAAATTACAAATGTAAACTAGATTTAGTAAATTTTGTTTAACTAGTCTCTAAAGTAGTTTGTCACCAAAGTTTATATTTCAAGAAGTATGAGCAAAAGAATTAAGAAATGTATTCTCACCAAAGTTAATATTTCTATTTCAAGAAGTATGAGCAAAAGAATTAAGAAATGTATTCTTATTTCCCAGGGAGCTGCCAAACTCCTCTTCATAGTAATGATAATTGCCGGGATTAACATGTGGGAGTGGCTTGGGCAGGAAACTCCCTCCTGGTGGACATGGTTCGTCAACAACAAGATCTATGCCTGCATGATGGTCTTCTTCCTCTGTAATGCCATTGAGGGGCAGCTCATTTCTACAGGTGCATTTGAGATCTCCTTTAATGGTAAGTTTTCATATCATTAATGATATGATTATCTTAAGGGCTGCAAGAAGCCTACAGTGATAATCCTTCTATGAACTTACTTTACTCACCTATCATCCATCTCTAAGTTTGTTCCTGGTTTTGCTCTAATAATATGATCATTTAGAAATACCTACTGCTATTGTGACAGTTGTTCAAGCTAGCTTGTGTGTTAAAGAAGAGTATATTTTCAGATGTTCCTGTTTGGTCAAAGCTGGAGACAGGCCGCATACCTCAGCCACCAGAGCTCTTTCAGATTATTGACAACCACGTGCGCTTCAATCAAAACTCAAACACGTGGAGTGAAAGCATCTAACCTTAAGGTCAGTAATTAAGCTATATCCAACAGTAGGATAAATTCATCTTATCCAACAAGATTCATGGCATTATTAATTTGGACAGTGTACATAAACTAGGAATAGGATTGAATGAAGTAGAAGAAAAAACTAGGAGTAGGGTAGGATTGAATGAAGATAAAGGAAAATTTTTATTTCTGTAGTATTTTGCAATTGTATTCTTCAGATGGAGAAGTGACAGCATACAGTGCCCACCATTGCATTAGTCAGGAGCAGACCACCAACAAATGCAGTGGTGCAAATCAGTTCAGTGCCTCAACACTGGCCAGCCCAAGCTGAATTGCATGTATCTCTGGTTGCCATGTGAGGAGGAGAACCAATCAGTTATATCCTCCAGCCAAGCTAGTGGGGAAATTTTTTGTACTTTTGTATTTAAATTTCCTCTTTGCTAACTAATAGCTTGGCTGGGTTCTCCTTCCCCACACCCCCTACTCAATCTCCTCTTCTCACATGCCAGACACATCATGCTACACAGCTGAGCTTGGGCTGGTCTGCATTGAGGGGGTGATGGTTAAACTGATTTGTGCCATTGCATCAGTTTGCTTTCTGCTCTAGACTAATGCAACGCTGGGCACTGTAGATGCACTTCCAGTGGATGAGAGAGAGTATGTTTGTCTTTGCAAGTCATGTGCTGATGGTTGGCACATCTTTTATTCCTAGGAGGAAGGATGCTTGTAGTGCTGCACAGGTTCATGAATCCTTCTCTGTGTGGTGTCCCTTGCTCGGAGGATGCTTGTAGTGCTGGACAGGTTCACAAATCCTTCTCTGTGTGGTGTCCCTTGCTAGTATAGTGCTGGATAGGTTCACAAATCCTTCTATGTGGTGTTCCTTGCTAGTATAGTGCTGGACAGGTTCACAAATACTTCTCTGTGTGGTGTCCCTTGCTAGGATAGTGCTGGACAGGTTCACAAATCTTTCTGTGTGGTGTCCCTTGCTAGGAGGATGCTTATAGTACTGAACGAGTTCATGAATTCTTCTGTGTGTGGTGTCCCTTGCTCGGAGGATGCTTATAGTACTGGACAGGTTCATGAATCCTATGTGTGGTGTCCCTTGCTCGGAGGATGCTTGTAGTACTGGACAGGTTCACAAATCCTTCTGTGTGGTGTCCCTTGCTAGGAGGATGCGTGTAGTGCAGCATGGTTTCACGAATCCTCTACAGCTGTTCTTTGTTGCTGTGTTTGTAGGTCCGTCCCTCTTGGACATTATGCTGATCCTTGTTGAAATTTCTGCTTTATGTTTTGCAGTAGGATGGATGATTGGCATAGATGAGGTGTGCCTGGCGTCCGTTCTTGATGAAGCGTCTATTACGAGGGCAGGATTTTGGTCAGGACAGCAAGTTCCCATAGCATAGTTTTCTCCAAATAATAGCATGTTACGAGATATACTCCATAGGCAGGCCTTCGTATCAGCAGCTCCTGTAGGGGACAAAGAAAAAATGGCAAAATATAGACTAGACACCATCTTTAATACTACTAATCTAGCATGCAACATTCTCTTCAGGAACTCCTTCACAGCTGCAATCATCCTTCTAGTTGTCTTTCCACATAGTCCCAGCAACAACATGCATTCCCTTCCTTTCTTCTGTATCCTGGCATTCTCCAACTCCCTCAGCTCCACTTGCATCCTATCATTCATGTCTCTGGCATACTACACACTTATATCATCACATACTCTACCATTTCTTTGTATTCCTTTCCTTTCTTCCATACAGCTTGCACTCCAGCACCAGATTATTATGGTTCGAGAGACAATGTTGATCTTTCAATCCACATGTCCACAATCTCTCGCACTCTCCTATTCATCATTATACAAGTCCACAATCTCACGCACTCTCCTATTCATCAATATATAATCAGTCACAGACCCCTGGTTCCTAGCACACAAGTCACTCGTCCTTCAGCCAGGGTCTCATTCAGATTCTCATCTATTTCATTCATAAAGCCGTTGAGCATCTTGCCATTCTTATTTATTTCCTTGTCTAATATACTTACATGTGCATTCATATTTCCCATAACAATCACTCTCTGTGGCATACTCGTCACATTCTAACCCCAAAATACCACACTTCTGGTGCTCTCACTCTCAGTAGTCATGTACACCACAATCACCACCAATCTTTCATACCTCCTATGCACCCTACCTTCACTGCTAAAAGATCCTTACACTTGCCACAGTTTCCTACATCTAGTTTTTCTACTCTAAAACTCCTTTCCTTCCTCTACACGAAAGCTTCTATTCCTCCTGCTCTAACCTGAACTCTCCGTCCCTTTCCGATCGTCACATACTCACTACCATGTACTTACAAATCATCCCTCAGGCGTGTCTTGGTGAACTTGCTGCGCTGTCCAAAAACCTGCTTATGTAATAGCTGGTTAAGGCAAGTGGTGTATTCATTCTCATAAAACCAATCGTAGATCTTCTGACAAATGCAACAACTGAATTTTCCACAGCAGCAGTAATAGTATCAGCGATTTGTCCACGGAGGTTCTTGAGATATCTTTCAGTGGCTTCTTGTAGTCTTGGGATATTTAAAGGTTGCACTTGAAGTGGTAGTGGGATGTATTTGCTGAAAGACATTTTGGTTGAAACAGGAGATCGGCAGCAGACAAGTGACTCGTCTAGCATTGGTCAGCACCAGGCATAGTGGGCAGTGGATATCTTTCCTGTCCCGAGCTACAGTGACCACAACCATGAGCAGGGAGGATAATAAGCAATAACCAGACCAGCTAGCAGATAACTTCCCTTTACCTGATCTCTAAATAAAGATCTCAGATGGTTCTATTAGAACAAGAGAAATCATCATAATTAGTTTTGAAGTGTTCAGGAAAAGTTCTTAAATTTTGTTTTACTTGATATGAATTTAAGCTTTATTACATTGACTTACTTTACTTTCAGCCTGGATATAGTTCATCTGCAGTGTCTGTGATGTGTGGCCATGTTGGATAACAGTTTGATATGAAGATGTTAAGTCTTCGTGAAAATTGGAATGGAACTGTTCCCAGCATTTTTAAGAACAGTCAAGAAGATCCAGAGTACAACAAATACATGTAAATTTGGTTTCCTGCATGCCTTTTATCTGACCTGTGTATTGTTTTTGATTATGAAGGCCACTGTGGAAAGCATTTGTATGTTGACTTTGGCTGGAAATTGCATTGAGAAAACGTCATACAGTGAAAAAGGCATGCAGGAAACCTGATGCTAATTTTCAGACAGCTTTGCATATGTACTTCTCTATAAGTATTATCAAACAGTAGTTTGGTAATAATGCTGGCTAGTAGTTGGCTGTAATGTAAGCCAGGATATATATTTTTGGAGATCACTCCAGTCCATTTTTTTTCTTCTGATTATTCAGAGGAATGCAAATGATTATCATCAGTATCTTAGAATTTGGGCCAAGAATTTGGGCCAACTAAAGATGAAATTATTCCTGTATATGTTTAGTTATTATAATAGTGGATATCTTTTAACTCATTTAATTTGTGACCACATTGAGATTGTAAGTTTGGATGTTGATTAGAATATGCAGATGACTGGAGCTGTTATTGTAAGAACAAGGAAACCTTTGTACAAGGGTTTCATTAGTCACTGAAATCTACGTATAGCTAAGCTGACATCCCTTGAAAAAGTGGATAACCAAGAAAAGACCCAACAGTCATACATTGTAGTAGAAGACAGTTAAGTAATGAAATCATGGAGTACAACTCACCAAACCTGGAAGTACCACTGAACACTGAAACAAATATTGTGAATGTGTACAGGAGTGGTTCTTCCAGATTAATGGAGAAGGCGCTTCATGAAACGAATATTTATACATGAAAGTGAAACTTGTGAACTTAGAAGGTTATATGTTGTATGTAAAAGTTTTTAAACCTCATCTGTTTACCAGTCATAGGGAAAGGGTGAACCATTTCTGGTCTCATGGCTAGCACACTCAGACTGGATTGCCAACCTTCTGCTCCTGCTGGGAAGCAAGGTCACAACTTCATTTTACATATCCTGTTCACTAATGTGAACATGGGCAATAGTATGAAGGAGAGCAAATTTCTTTGCCCAATGCAAGATTCAAACCCAGCACCTTTCACATATGAGTGTGCTACTCTGCCTCCATCTTTAATGGAGACCTATCCACTTTCAATGCCTCTTAAATGACAATTTTTTCATTGTTGCAGCTCTCCTTTTGCATCTATAATTGGTTTAATATTTAGGAGGGTGTTAAAGCAGCGTTTGAGACAGTGCCTGTATGACTGGTGTCTGTGGGTGGCTACATTTTATCCCATTTAAGTCTCAAGGAGACAACAGTATGTCTGCCCTCACACTGCATAGAAGTAAAAGACATTCCCTACAACTATCACTGATGTATATCCATTTTCAAAATAGTTGTGTACTTCCTATTTGATTTTGTTTTTTGTTGTAATTACCCAAGTTTTTATCTGAAAGTATGAAACCAGTCCTTTTGTAAATCAAGAATAAAATTTTAGTCAAACAGAAGTAATGTAATTTGTCATACCATTTAGTTTTATATCTGAGATTATTTATGTATGTTTCCATGTGTAACTGTAACTGTCACACCACCAACTCCTTTTCCTTCACTATGTATGTATACACTCCCGGACGTAATAATACAAGTTAACAGGAAAATGTGCCAAGGTCAAGAAAATTAGGAGTATGTGGAAGTTAATGGTAAAATGTGAAAGGCCACTTTATAAATTAAAGTTACTCAAAATGCTAAATGTATAAGGACCAAGTAAATTTATTGCCCTGCATTAAAGGGTAAACCCCTGTAAACACACAGACTTGCTTTGAGGAGCTAACCACTGGATTTTTTGTACCCATGTTTTCATGAGGTTCCTTGTTTAAAAGTTTATATTTGTTTGTTGGAGTAGCCTTTCCTGTTTCCTTATTGGATACATATTAAATATACTTTATAACAACTTGTCTTTTTATGCCCCACTGGATTACCTGTCAGTATTGTCACTTCTACAGTGAGTGGTACAAAAAATATTTATCTTTTCAAAGTCCAAAAAAAATCCTTTGAAAGGACAAGACAATCTAAGGATCTATAAGGTTTATCTTACAATTTAGGAAATATATTCTGCCTTATAGTGGTGCATGAAAATCTATTTAATTTTAGGTTAGGTTATGTCCTTCAGTGTCTAGCATGTGTGTGTAGGATAGGACAGTGTGCTTTCTCTAGCATGAAACGGTGCTTTCCCTGTAGGATAGGATAGGGTGCTTTCTCTGTAGGATACGACAGGGTGCTTTCTGTAAGGACATCAGCCTGATGCATGAATAATATCATTCAACAAGATCTTCCATTATGCTTTTATATCCCCTAGGTGATGAAGGAGGAGTTAGTACAAACATTAGTAAGTGCTCTCCACTATGTAGACCAAGCCATAAAACCATATACATCTGAGACACACTCAGCTGTTTGGTAGTTTGGTGAGAGCAGAGGAAGGGAGATCATGTCTTGTCACCAGATGAAATGACTGAAGATGAGGTCAGGTATCTGTATGAAGTCTCACCACACTGTAGCCCCGACATTGGCAGCATGCTAGATAAAAATATTACAGGGTGAGTGGCATTACATCCATCTTTATTTACAAGGCAAAGGATTGTTTGTAAAGAAATAGTCCTACATATGCAAAATGGCATCAAGAAAAAAGCAGAAAGCAGCAATACCAAAACTAATATAATCAAATGGCAATTTCATATTTACACCTTATCATTTATGTTCATATATGCACAAGTACAGCTCAGATCTAGAAATACAGGGACATCTGGAGATATGATGCTAATTTGTTTTAGTTGGTTCCCTACACAAAGACACCATGGACCAAACCCCCCAAAAATATAATAACTAGATCAAATCCACTGCACAACTCCAGGAATCTCAATATTTCTTCCCTTATCATACTTCATCATTATAAATTACTCATAACATTCATAATGCTGAAAAACAACTAACCCAAAAAACTTATTATCAAGGAAAGTATATTATTAGGACCCACAATGTAGAGTAATCTTGTACACAATTACATCAGTCTTATGAATTGCTACTTTCACTTCAGAATTTACCCAAGTTTAAAAAACACCTGGACTATTCATGGAGTTCTTAACTTAATATTGGACCCATATACATCTACTCTTTGGACAGGCAATGCAACCATTCAGTGGCACAAAGTGTGACACCACATATCAAAAGAATATTATTCAACCAAGGCACTGATGATGAGATCTTGGTATGATATCTGAACAAAAGAAAAATACATTCTTCTGTTAGTGAATGTTACCAAATAATTCTCAAACATAAAACTCTTATGATCTCATTAGAGAAGTTAATTTTAGATTCAGTTGTATTATGCAATGCTAGAAAAAAGTTTCAATTAGGCACTTCTCAAAAGCACTTCCCTATCCATTTTCAAATATCTTTTTACGGCAAAAAAAGTACACTGAACCTTAGCTTAACTTCATAGATATACATTTTAAAATAGCAATAAAACTCCGGTATAAAACGGCTTCTTTGAACACACTGGAAAGAATCTTCACAACTGTATGTAGTACTTCAGTCTTGTACATCACCAACCCCAGAGGTAAAGATTCCAAACATGGCTTCAGCTTCAGGGAGGCAAGGTGAATCATAAATCTTACATATCCTTGTCTCTCCTCTTCCCTTCCTCAAGTACAACCTGCAAAGTAATGAATCACAGTTACCCATATATGAACACACACATACACAACATATACATCATTCTAGAAGGTATTGAGTTAAAATATAAATCATCTGAATCAAATTAAAGAGTGTCCTACCTCGTGGTTGAAGCATGAGCCATGATGTTGCCGCCTATAGGCTTCTTGGGGTCTGCTGCAAACATGGATGCCCCATCCACCTGAGCTACCACCTGGTTAGTAATCACCACAGCCACACCAAACTGAAGAGTAAAGGTTCATAACTATATCACAGTTATCAGATACTATATCTTGTTTTATGTAAATGTAATAGAGGAAATGTATATTCACGACCAGGATCTGATAAATCAACACCAACAAATTCTGCGAGAGAGAGAGAGAGAGAGAGAGAGAGAGAGAGAGAGAGAGAGAGAGAGAGAGAGAGAGAGAGAGAGAGAGAGAGAGAGAGAGAGAGTCTGTATTATGAAAAATTAAAAAAAACAATTCACACATTACCTCATCTGCTAGTCTCAGAAGCATCCTCAGAAATCTAGCTAGATGCATCTGTCTGGCTGAGAGTTCTCCTCTTCCTGCATAGTCTGTTCTGTAGAGAGCCATGGCACTGTCCACTATACAGAGAGCATACCTGTAAGAGAAGCAGACTTGAAGAAACGCATACATTACTTTCTCATTTTGTCAACCTTTCAATGCAGTCAGCCTTCACCAAGTGGAAATACAAGGGACTCATTCCAGCCATTCATTCCTTCTGATGGATTGCTGTATGGAAGCTGATGGATTGCTGTATGGAAGATGATATATCAGTAAAATTTTAAAAAACATTAATTAAATACCTTGATTCTGCCATCATAGCAGCTGCTTGAATTAAGAGCTGAGTCTGGTGGTCAGAGTTGTAAGCCCGCGCATAAGCCACATTATCAAGAACATCAGATTCCTGCAGCTGGTATCGCTGAGCCGTCGCCACCAAACGCTCAGGTCTGAATGTACCTTCAGTATCTATATAAAGACATTTTCCTTCACCACCACCCATTTCTAGAGGAAGCTGAAAAAGAACATTATACACTTCTGCTTTATGCTATACACATACATATACATGTAGTACAAGCATACTGATATTATGAGACTAAATTCATTCTAAAGAAAAGCAGGTCAACCTCACATTAATCCTTACCTGACAGGTGACAGCAAGGGTATGGCAGAGTTGAGTTTTACCTGTTCGGAATTCACCAAATATTTCTGTGATGGACCCAGTCTCTATTCCACCTCCAAGCAATTTGTCAAGTTCTTTGGAACCAGTAGTCAGCTATGAAGCAAAGAGTATTTGACACAAATGTAATAATTCTCAATCAGAACAATAGTATTCCAGTATTTCATTACAAATTCAAACTTCTTGGTTTGATTTCCATATATTCAAAAAGGCTCGTAAAGCAATACTAATACAAATAAGATAATTTAAGATTCACCTGCACCAAATCGGCACGCTTTTGATGAAACTCGGTTGCTGTGGTAAATCCCATAGGGACTAGTTTTGTAGCTTCACTTAGAATTTTGTCCGCCTTTGCTTCACTAATCCCTTTGATGCCGAGCAGGGCTTTCTTAGGAGCAAATGCTACAGATTCCACCGTGTAAAAACCGGCCTCTTCAAGCTTTTTAACGTCTGTAGCCGAGATCCCATTTTGCTGTTTGTAAACATTATTTGTCAATGAAAATGAGTTATGAGAACACCTGTGACTAGTAATGAACAAATTTATAGTTTGGATCTACTTTTGATCAACATTAATGTTGAAAAACCATCAAGCTCTCAGCATTAATAGATACACAGCAAAATGTTATTTAGTGCAATACCTCCAGCGTCTGTATAAGCATTGGTCCAGAAGTTCCCATCTCAGCCTCCATCTCCTGCCCCATCGCTGCTTGTTCCTGCATCATCGCCATGGTTGGTACCACTAACTGCTTACTTCTGAAGTAGACGACTGGTGTTACTGTTCTGCAGTACTACATAATTTCTTAGCATCTTTATTTACTGCCAAAGAGGTCATGATATATATTTATCTACCATGCATCAATCCATCAAAGGAAATTAATGGCTGGAGTAAGTCTCTTTTGCTGCCACTCTGACAGTTAAAGGCTGACTGATCTGGGGCCTCATGAATGTTACAGTCCTTCCAGTCAGGGGTTTGATGCCCAGCAAGGTATCTATCCTGCCTTCAGATCAATGTCAGTGTTTCTATGGCTTGTCCAAGGGAAGCATTAGTGCCCACGCGTACTTTAAAGGACGTGAATAGTGTTCTTGTTTTTATGTCTCTCACACCGTTCGGAATAAAGATAGGAGAGTACAATTTGTTTCACAAACAAATGGAGACTTGTGCTTCCTCTAATGCACATTAAAGAAAACGAGAACTCATGGGAACCCTACACTGGAAGACAGTAAAGTGACAGCTTCTCTGAAAGATGGAAGGTGGCTGTGGTCGCAAGAATCTGGTCTACAAAACGAGGTAAGCATATGCACTTTCCAGTACGTTTTATTTCTTAGAAATATCTTTAAAGGTGTAAGATAGTCCGTGTAAAAACAATTTTTCAAAATATTTACATTATCTTGTTATACATAGAAAGTGAATATTGGACGTGCTTTAAAGTACGCGTGGGCACTGTCCCTAAGAAGTTGTGTAAATTCAAAAATATGTATATTCTGTGTAGTAGTATTTACTTATTTCACTGATATTTTTATGGTTTTGTGTCTTGCTTTCTTTAGATATGCCAATAATGACACATTATTGGTGATAACTATTACGTCTAAGACAAGATTATTGAAATAAGGAAAGGAAATAGGCTGTACTAAGCTTCAACTACAACTAGTCTTCAGCAAATACAAACCTGTACAACTAGGTCCATGCCACTGTTGCTATGATTACCTTACACTATTAATCAAACAATTAAATTGTTAATTATCATTATTATTATTATTTTTTTTTTCTTTATTACTATTATTATTATATCTCTGTGGTGAAATGTTACGGCAGTTAGAAGACAAAACATATCTAATAAATCAAAAAATGTAATCGAATAATAATATATATATATATATATTTTATTTTTTATTTTTTATTTTTTTCTTCTTCCATGAAAATTGGATAGACAGTGGAACAAGTACTCTCAATGTTAGAGGAAGATCCACCCATTAGATCGACTAACATCATCCTTCTCCCTCTTAATGAAGACAACACTGTCAGTGACAAAGACAGTGATGACGACAAGGAAAGTGGACCAACAGATCCAAATCATGTGGGGAGACGGCTGATGAACCAGCAGGTGGAGCTGGAAACCCATCACACCTACAACTCTGACGACGAAATAGACGCCTGGACAAAGGAAAAGGATCAGATGGGAACAATGAAGGTGGCACAGGATGAAGCCGTTCTCGATAACATGATGGTGGTTCCTGGACCATCGTCATCAAACCCCGTACACCAGAACCCAAGGAGAGGGGTTATGGATTTACCCATTTCTTTGCAAGATCCTCACTGTCCGGTTCCATCACCCTCTACACAGACAACAAGAGCAGGTAAATCGATTACAGCAAATAGGGACACGCAAATGACTGGGGGATATTTTGTTTTTTGTACTCGCTGCTAATGTTGGTGTATATTTTTGACTCTAACTTAATACTTTTGTGTGTTTGTTAGGACGTGGACGTCCTCAGAAGCGAGCACTGGAAACAGAGAGCTCGTCCAGCGATGAAGAGCTGGAAGAGACCAAGCAGAAGTTGGTCCGTGTCAGGATCACAAACAGACTCCAGAACAAGGACAACACAGGCAACGTGGGGAAATACATCCCGGTATTCCCGAGAGCTACTCTTTCCACTAAGGACAATCTGCCAGTTGACATCAACGAGGTGAAATCTCCCTATGACTACATGAAGCTGTTCATCTCAGACGAATTGGTAGATAAGATAGTCAAGGAGACAAAGACGTATGCAGCCCAGGAGAACTGTCCTGCCTTTCAGGCCAAAGTGGACAAGGACATCATCAGAACCAGCCATGCCATCATGATGATGAGTGACTTCCTCTCACCTGCTCAGAGGAGGATGTACTGGGAAAAGAGGGAGGACACAGGAAATCCTCTTGTTTAAAAGGCTATGTCCAGAAACACCTTTGAAGACGTCATGTGCTACACCCACTTCGCCAACAATCAGAAACCAAAGGTGGAAGACTGCTTTTGGAAGGTGGGGCTGTTGTTCAATCATATGAACATGGCTGCAGAGAAATGCGTTGAGAAGTCCGAGTATGTCTCTGTAGATGAGTCAATGGTCAAGTACTTCGGACACCATCCCCTCAAATAGTTCCTCAGAGGAAAGCCAACTCGCTTTGGCTTCAATGTGTGGGTGTTAGCCACCTCTAATGGGGAGATGATCCGTTGTGACCCATATGGTGGTGCAAAGACAAAGTTGTTCACTTACGGCCTCAAGTCAATTCCTCAGAGGAAAGCCAACTCGCTTTGGCTTCAATGTGTGGGTGTTAGCCACCTCTAATGGGGAGACGATCCGTTGTGACCCATATGGTGGTGCAAAGACAAAGTTGTTCACTTACGGCCTCAGTCAAGGACCCGACGTTGTCTACGGCCTGGTGGAGGATGCCAAGTTAGTGCCTGGTACCAAGGTAGCTTGTGATAACCTCTTCACCAGCTTGGACCTTCTGGATAACATGTCGAAGAAGGGGATTGGTGTGGTTGGGACGATGCGACAGAACAGGCTCTGCACACTGTTCATCCCATCCATGCAGCAGGCCAAGAAGATGAAAAGAGGCAAGAAGGAAGAGTTGTACGTGAGCGAGGATCAGGTCGTGGTGATGTGGAAGAACTCAGCGCCAGTGTACATGGCCTCCAACTTTGCGGATGTCAACCCCTTGGGAAAATGCACTAGGTATATATATATACCTAGTGTATATATATATACCTAGGTATATATATATATATATATATATATATATATATATATATATATATATATATATATATATATATATATATATATATATATATATATATATATATATCTAGGTATATATATATATATATAGGTAGGTATATATATATATATCTATATATATATCTAGATATATATATATATATATATATATATATATATATATATATATATATATATATATATATATATATAGATAGATAGATATATAGATATATAGATAGATAGATATAGATATAGATATAGATATATATATATGAATTTTTTTTTTTTTTTTTTTACCAAGCAAATTTACACATTTCCTTTTTCTGTTCAGGTATTCATCAGCATAGAAGAAAAAATGGAAGTCGATCAGCCAAACATCATCAAGGTCTACAACACTCACATGGGCGGCGTAGACCTCCTGGATAATATGGTGTCATGCTACGCCATCACAGCCCGCAATCGGAAGTGGTACTGGGCACTGCACAATTGGTTTCTGAACGTCTCTTTTGTCCCGGCCTGGCGACTGTATCGTAAGGTGGGAATGGTAATGGGCATCAAGGACAATGAAAAGATGCCTCTCTTGAGCTTCATTCGATCGTGTGTGGAAATGACAATAATGCTCCATGGCGAGAGCAACACCAGTCATATCCACACACTCCCAGCCCTCTCCCCCAGTACTCTGGCAGACTTCAGGAGGGACAGTGGAAACCACATTGTGATCAAGACTCCTGAAAGGAAAAACGTCTGCAAGCACTGTAAAAGCAGACCCTCTACAGGTGTTGCAGATGCAATGTGGGATTGCATCCAGACTGCTTTGAGGCCTATCATCAGTGATAACAAGTTTAGTTGTAATTATTTTTTTTGTCAATAAACGGTATGCCTTTTTCAGGAGCATTGCAATGCTAGTATTTTCCTTACATGCTTCCATGCAATTTTGTTAGATTTCAATCTACGCTGAAGAAATATTACAGTAATAAATAAAGTAAAAAAGTAAAAAAAAAATGTTGATATGGTTATTTTCCTACGTTGGATTACTGAGGTTCACTACATTTCATTACATATACAAATTTCTAGCATTTCCTTTTAGGTTTCATACAAAGTTTCATTTTACAGGCTTATTCAGGGACAGTGCCCATGCATACTTTAAAGGACGTGCTTGTTTCGCCCATTTCCAAATGGGCTTTTCACAAATTTCTTTTTCATTTGCATTCCTAATCCCATAGACATCATTTGTACGAAATTTCATAAAAAAATTCAAACGGGATCTATGGCCGGGCACTAATGGGTTAATAAAAGCATTGAAAACTCCCAGTAAGTAATACATCTGGAATTTATCAAAGTGAAAGGAATAAACAAAGACTCCAAAATTTATACTGGGACCTGACAATCATTAGGTTCTCAATGTCTAAGGTGCATTTCTAATCAGGGGTTCAATCTCTGAGCAAGGCCTTGCATGGCTTGAGATTTATCAGTGTTTTTAGTCTTTCATCATAATCAACATGGCTTTTCTTACCCTTATCATATAGAGATTCTCATTCCGAGTGATTTGAACACATGCATACCCGTCACAAATAATCTATTACGTTGACAAAATATTTTTGAAGATCTACCCTTATTTTTTTTGGGGGGCGGTGGCAGACGGGAACATGCTAATGTGCTGTGACACCTGTGCGTGTGGACTGATGGGCACTGAGGAATGCCGTTAGGTATGTTCGTTTGTGTGTGCATAGTCACATTATTTGCGCACACATGAAATCAATCACCACGGTGATTGGTTCTTTTGTTTGGGCATGCAGCCACTAATAAATAAAAATACATAATAAATATAGCCAATCAGAGCAGTTTGTGGAGAGAAGCATCTGATTTAAATCCGTCTATGGAAGACATCTGAATGGACAGGGTGTCGCTTCAATTATTCCCATTGCATTGCCAAGAGAAATAAAGTAACTACATATTAATTTCCTAGAGTTGCTCGTCAGGTTAGGCTACTTGCTTTGGTTAAATCGGTTTAATTGGGTTAGGTAAAGATTATTTGTTGCGAGGATGACATACCAGTAGTGCGTGTCACCAACTAGATTAGATTAGGGTTAAATACACAAGTTTCAATAAATTAGTGTAGCCAGTGGCGACCAGCAGTAGGAGCCTGTACTCTCCACAGCAGCAAGTCAAAATTTTGGACTGTTACTTTTGTGGTATATTATGATAGATTTTCTTGTGGTACATTTTGGTTTGTTTTGAATCAATTTTTTATTTTCGTTTTCATGGCGATACTGTAATTTCTGAGAGGTTAGACCAGGTTTTTCTGTGGGAGGGGGAAAATATAAAACACCACTGATTTGAAATGAAATGAGCAAATTCATTCAAAACAGGGAAAAAACTACCCAAAAAACATAGTTTAATCCTGAAGTGAGAATATGGTGAAAGTAAATTTACCGCTTTATCTCACCTTTAATCACATTTATTATAAAAGGCCAAAGGAAACAGTGACAAGGTGCAACCTGGTCAGCGGTAATACATTTTCATCTTTAATACATAGCTCTGAAAGTGTGACAGGAACACACACAAGAAAGATGGTGCAGTCTGCCTGTCAACCTATACCTGACCTCTGGGGTAGCCAAGATAGGGAGCAACAGGCATAGCAAACCCCTGACATGCCACTATCACCACCATTCATAACCCAAGGAGCCACAAATGACCACCAAGACATGATAATAATGGCTGGCCTTGAACGGTCCCGCCAAAGTTATGAAATCCCAAACAAGTGCACACCATTCTACCCTTCTTTTACTTTCCATATACACTATCCAAAGGTAACATGGCAAGAACATTAAAATAAGATACCTATTGGTGAGAACACCACAAGATACAAAACAGCAGGGGCAGCAGCAGCAGGTTGTGGCACGTCCGTCCGTCAGGCAAGGTACAGTAAACAAACCTTGCCGGGCCCGCCAGACCAGACACTCAATGTTTAACTATTTTACCCCACATTACATAACTGCAAAATGTTATTTTTTTTTCTTATACAATGAAAAGAGCCTAACCTAACCTAGTCCTTGGATAAAAATGCTACCATTATTCTTACACACTACGTATAGTAGTCTATTATCCAATCAATCCTCGTGGCCTAAACAAAATAATCCCACAGCGGCAACCCCAAGAGCACTCTGTGACTACAAACAAACCCACGCTAATTCTGTATGTCATAGCTACATCTTTTATATTGCATACACATAAAACGTACCTTTAATTTTACCAGATGCCAGGAAACACCACGCACTCTAGAGGCGTGGAACTAGTAGAAATAAGAATGCCGTACTACGGCGTTGGAGAAGCATCAGATGGCAAAATGGATACAGACCATATTTTGTCTTTTCTCAGATCTTGAAAGTTACTACAAGTACTTTCCCTGCAGGATAAGGTAAAAGGTAAGGGCTAATGGTAAACGCGAGTGTTGCGCGTGACCGCCAACCGGCTAACCCTTTCCCAGAGCGCGTAATGACGGTCACTGAAGTACCCAGCAGCTTCGTCCCAACTACCGTCATCGTGGAAGCCAGTGACCGGTGTGGAGTCTGACCCCGTCTGCCCTGTTCCCGAATCCTCTACAACGAAGGCATGGATCAGTACAATCCATTGGTTTATAGGTTTATAACGTTGTAACAGTATATCCAGTATATCACTCCTCGCTAGGTGACACTTGCAAAGAAAGCTTGTAAGAAAGCTTGTGAATGCACAATGCAGGTTAACAACCAGCTTGTTAACAAGCTAGTCACCATCACATTACGTTCCGCCTGACACACACATACACACGTACACTAGGAAGGTAAAGTTATTTTATCAAATAACATGGCAATAATATACATAGCTAGCTGGCGTCGTAATGGCGGATGGTCAGCGTCTCTTCGAGGACCGCGTTGGGGCGTTATTCCACAAGGCCCAGTCCGTCGAAGGACTCCTTCATGGCGGCGGCGGCGGCGACGACGCGGTGAGGAGACGGCAGATGAGACTGTTGTGGAGCGGGTCACCTCATGGACTGCCACTGCGCCCTTTCTCTGCAACTGCCTCACCGGAGTGTGGCGGAGACACCCGACACGTCCGAGAGAGTGGGCGGCGGTGTTGGCGGGGTAAAGAGAGGTTAATGATTGGAATACACTTGTTAATCGGCTGTTAATTGGTGTTAGGTCACTATAAGAAACTTTAAAAGATTACATATATTCATGGGTAAGGATGGAGCAGGAAAAATTTATTTACGTATGTTTTGAATAGACTGCCACTAAGGTATTGTAACTTACCTTGTATCTTACGTTCTTGAGTATTGAGAAAAGTGCAATGCTGAATAACCATTAGGTTGTCTGGCTTGCACTGCTTCATTTCCTTCACATATATATATATATATATATATATATAGAGAGAGAGAGAGAGAGAGAGAGAGAGAGAGAGAGAGAGAGAGAGAGAGGGTTTATTGGTATTATAACAAGGAAATGCACAGTCATTTTTAAAACCAGTTATAAATTTATTGGTATTACAAACACTCCAGGAAGTTTATGATGCACGAAAATGTGCGAATATTTTATGCATCCTGCTCCACACGCCTACAGAAAATTACATATTCTTTCCTTCACCGCTAGAATTTCATCCATAATACTGACGAGATGTATGTTGCCTAGAGGCAGATGTATTTACAAAGGAAGCGTGTACAAACTATGTAAAAGTTATGCTAAATCTTGCAAATAACAATAATATATACACAAAATAATCTAGAAGCGCAAGTCTTTAGAATATATTGCCCTTCGAAACTGTTCCATTGATATTAGTGCTGTAACGAGAAGATAACGAGATAAGTACCACACTAATCTCGAGGTATAGAGGCTCTACCCTATAGAAGAGCCCTATCGTTACAATATATATCACTGCACCTCATCATGCCGTAACACAGTGGATAACACTGTATAATTTATCATACTTGAGACACGAAAAGAAAAAAAAAAACCCAGAAAAGAGCAAGTACAATGATGCATCCCACTTAAACGAGGCATAATGAAAGACACCTCTGCTTATTACCGCAAAGATCTTACAGGCTTGATTGCAAATGAACGTAAAAAAAAAAAAAAAAACTTAGGATGGGCACTAGCTGAAGGGTTTGTGAAAGACTGTGTAGAGGAGAGGTTAGCAATGGTGTGAGTGTATTTTGGTCAAGGTGATGGGTACACGGAAGTGTCGTTAATCATTACTGGTATATAAAGTAAGGTGTCAACTTAAACTGATGGCTAAAACTGTAAACTATATATGAGCAAAGACATGTATTGCAGAAACTGAATCAATTCTATACACATGTATCTAATGAGAGGAGAAGACAAAGAGGACAACAGTTAGCAATCTAGGCACGGCAAACGGAGGCAGGACATTCAGAAAAACAAGAAAAGATGACACAGGAAAAATTCTGTAACTTTGGCGTTTTGAGAAGGACAGCCGACATGAATATGTAGAGATCCTTGGATTTCACTTCTTATATAACCCAAGGATGATGATGATGATGATGATGATGATAATGACGGGCATCAGGACAGTAAATGATAAAGAATGTAGGGTATAAGTAAAGAAAAAAAAATCATGTATATTACCATTATGTAAAGCAGGTGATAAAATTAGACAATGCTGGATATAGTTTGTACCGTGTCTTGTATGTATTATGTCTCATTACTACACCGAACAACAACAACAGCAGCAACAACATGAACAAAATATAGACAAATAAATAAATAAACAATAAAACCTGCAGTCACATCAGAACAGAGACCTAATGAAGCCAGAGAAGTACACTGCAAAGATTAGTATCAGAGAAACCAGATTAGTGTTTATCTGGTAACGGGATAGTTGCAAGATGTGTACGGTAGTGTGTTTAAGAAGTGTCGTTATCTTGTTGGTGAAAGAATAAACCGAGATAAGGTATACAGATATCCGCCATTATTGTCCCGCCATCTAATTGCTAAATCCTTGGTATGTTCCTTCCTGTATCATTAAAATTCTTCACAGAGATGACCCGCAGTGCTGCATTAATTGACTGACCTGAGAGAATGTTTATGTAGCCCTAACGTGTGTGTGTGTGTGTGTGTGTGTGTGTGTGTGAGGGCATCCGGCGAGAGGTGACGCGGTGTACTTTCAAGGAGACTCTTTCTAAAAACACCGCGAAACTATTGTCACCTTAAACGAATCAAGGTTGTTTTCATCCCTATGTAAAGAGCGCCCTTTCCATCCTAGGACATATTGGACTCCTCCTGCCAGTGCCTAGGACTTCCTGAAGGCACCATTTCATACGAAGCAGTATTTCATCTTCATTGATTATTCCTCTTCTGTGTTTTCTTCTTCCCAAATGCCTCTAATCTTGAAAACTGACTTCTCGAGGACAAAAACCGGATTCATAATGATTCCTAATGTTACGCATTTTGCTGAAGGCCTTAACCTCTTGAGTACCATGACGTGTTTTCATATTCATTCTGCTTATTATTTGGTGATTTTATAGTTTCAGAAGCTTGTGTGGGGGATTAAAAGAGTGAAAACGGTGGCCATATTCTTTTAACCTCCATAGATCCTTCCTAATGTCAATAAAATGGTCTAATTGTACACAAATCTCAGGGTAAAAATGAGTTCCAGTACTGAAGGGGTTAAATCTTTCTCCGATGGTCTCTTATGTGAGCAAAAATAACAGAGAAATTATATGAATATATCTTGTACTGTTACCTTTGAAGGGCCAGAGTTCTTCTGAAGGTTCTAATGTTGTCATTTTTTAGGGGAAGAATGTAAGATGCCTACAACTCTATATCCACGCTCGTGTGTGTGTGTGTGTGTGTGTGTGTGTGTGTGTGTGTGTGTGTGTGTGTGTGTGTGTGTGTGTGTGTGTGTGTGTGTGTGTGTGTGTGTGTGTGTGTGTGTGTCTTGTGTGTGTTTGGTTTCATCCGTTTCTTCTTTCTTTTCCCGTATCAAATATTTTTTTTTCACTTCATAAATCTACTTACTGTACCCAGTTACACTGTATAAGAAAAACAAATAAATGTAACTCAAATTTTCTTATTAAGTATACGCATTTACACATACAAACCACTTCAAAAAAAAAAAAAAGAACTCAAATTGAACTAAAATAAATTGTTGTTGTTGTTGTTCTTGTTGTTGTTGTGTTGATGTTGATGTTGATGTTGATGTTGATGTTGTTGTTGTTGTTGTTGTTGTTGTTGTTGTTGTTGTTGTTGTTGGTGGTGGTGGTGGTGGTGGTGGTGGTAAAACAAATGTCTACAGAACACATAGCAGGAATTATGCACATGTAGATTCGATTGAGCAGTGGATGGATAGATAAATGGGAAGCAGAAAGGTAGTAAGTAGGCAGGCAGATGGATACTCGTAGATGGATGGTTAGATATATAAATTGAGTCACAGTCAATACAAAAGGTACTAGTACATTTAAGTCACCGTGGTCCCCTAGCCAGGCCTGTCAGGTGGCCCTGCTTCATTCTGGTCTTGTCGTGTGAAATCACCTGAATAACGATGTCCCAGCACAACAGACACACACACACACATACACACACACACACACACACACACACACACACACACACACACACACACACACACACACACACACATTGGCGTCATTAACTCATTCAGTACCATGACGCGTTTCCATATTCATTATGGTTACTGTTTAGTGATTTTATACAACTTCAGAAATTTCAGTGGGATTAAAATGGTGAGGACTGTGGCCATTAATCTTTTGACCTCCATAGACCCTTCCTAATGTGAAAAGAATCGTCTAATCATACCCAAAACTTAAGGTAAAAATGCATCCCAGTACTGAAGGGGTTACTGCAACAGTGACTAATACGTTACACAAGCATAGTTCAGTATTAGTATTACTGTAATATATGGCAGGACAAGGTAACCATTTTGTGTGTGTGTATGCTGAAAATGGATAACTTTACACCAAGACAAGGTTTCCTCGCGCACACGCCAGCCAGTACGGTGCGCGAGTCCCTGCCTTCGATTAGGAATGTTCGGGTTTGGTCTGTCACTTGGGAACAGCGGCGCCAAACACACTGTGACGGATATTCAGGACATCCACTCTTCGGTTTGCTACAGTAACAAATTACATTTTTGTTTGCTCTCTTTCTATCTCTCCTCGTCGAATTTTACTTAATCTTTCTGCTAGTCTTAATTCTTTGTTCACGCGCGCGCGTGTGTGTGTGTGTGTGTGTGTGTGTGTGTGTGTGTAATTCACTGTTTGATCTGCTGCAGTCTCTGACGAGACAGCCAGACGTTACCCTACGGAACGAGCTCAGAGCTCATTATTTCCGATCTTCGGATAGGCCTGAGACCAGGCACACACCACACACCGGTACAACAAGGTCACAACTCCTCGATTTACATCCCTTTACCTACTCACTGCTAGGTGAACAGGGGCTACACGTGAAAGGAGACACACCCAAATATCTCCACCCGGCCGGGGAATCGAATTCCGGTCCTCTGGCTTGTGAAGCCAGCGCTCTAACCACTGAGCTACCGGGCCGTGTGTGTGTGTGTGTGTGTGTGTGTGTGTGTGTGTGTGTGTGTGTGTGTGTGTGTGTGTGTGTGTGTGTGTGTGTGTGTGTGTGTGTTGTGTATGCTCATCCCCAGAAATGTAATTACAAGTAGAAATAGTAGCAGTTACAGTAGTTATAGCAAAGATGATAAAGACAGTAATAATAATGATAGTAATAATAATACAAATAATATAAATAATAATAATAATAATAATAATAATAATAATAATAATAATAGTAATAACAACAATAAACAAATAAATACTATTAATAATTAAACTACTACTAATAACAACAACAACGGTAACAATAACAATACTACACGTCACTCATTAATTAGTAAGAGGAGAAACACTAGCCGCTGTCAAGACGAATCAGGTTTTCTGGAGGTGTCCCCACGTCGAGGAGCAAGTGGGTGAAGAGCGGGTGTCGGTGGAGGCCCTGCAGCGTGTACTTCAGTGTGTTGAGGCCGTCCAGCCTGTATCGCCGGCCAGAGGTGCGCAGGAGCTTCCCACGAACCTGAGAGAAAAGTTGTCTTGCGTCCATAATTGCCTTCTAAACTGCGCGAGTCTCGGTAGTCTGAACGCTGTGGCTCTAGTAAATATTGTACATCCTTCTAATATATGGCTCGTATTCTCAAATCCTTCTGTGCATCACCTCCACTATTTCAAAAGGCTTTATCTCAATTTACACGAGATTTTTTAAGATATTTTTTTATGGTTTTAGAGGCAGAGTGACAAGATTTCTACATTAATAACTGGAGAAACATATTTGAAAACCTGACTAATCATCTCTGTGGCCTTGGAAAACAATCGTCGTGAGAGAGCAAAGCGGGTTCTAATCACACAGAATCTCAATTGTATTTCACTGACTACCTTGTGGACTTCCTGTTAATTGCTTTACTGGTGAATGTTTAAGTTTAAGCTATAGAGTATCATGTAAACGTAAAGTACAACAATAAAAGTATACTCTATGTATGATTTATGCTGAACGGTGTATTCTATCCATACGTGGCTCTCTCTCTCTCTCTCTCTCTCTCTCTCTCTCTCTCTCTCTCTCTCTCTCTCTCTCTCTCTCTCTCTCTCTCTAGACACGTGCGAGTGTGGCTGAAGAAGAAAATAAGAGGCAATAAAATAAAATTCTTATCCTACATACCACAGTGAAAATTTAACAATATAAAGCGGGGAAGAAGGAGGTAGCGCGTTTTACATACAAGAAAGAACACCCCCATTTGTGACAGGACCATTATGATACACGGTAAAAATATAATACGCAAATCAACATGGGAACATCATACTTTCTCTAGGGCTACCAGGTACCGCCAAAGCACTGCCACTCAGGCGCGACACAAACAGGTCACTTATATCCATTGCTCACTTGAACACAAGTATAGATAATGGATACTATTGAGGCAGTGAGTGATGACGTGACATGCCCGTATTCAGGAACGCCTTCCCTTCTAACTACGACAAATTTCCAAGGCCACAGAGACAACTAGACGCGTTTTCAAGACAGTTTTTCCTATTAATAAGCTAGAAATCTTGCCAATTTATCACCACAACCATAAAGATATCCTTGAAAACACGAGTATCATGGCTGCAAAGAAAACGGTTCTCAAAGTATCGATGAATAGACAAAGAAACACTTTAGTATTACACAAGGAATATTAATAAGGTTAAATTGAAAGAGAGAGAGAGAGAGAGAGAGAGAGAGAGAGAGAGAGAGAGAGAGAGAGAGAGAGAGAGAGAGAGAGAGAGAAACAATTGCCAGAACAAAACAGAGAAGAACCGAATAACAAATCTGCTGACCTTCCAAGTGAGAGGTCGACGCTTGAGGTGTCGAATCATGGTGTACTTGGCCACCGAGTCTGCAGGTCGAGTGATGCTAAGCCCAGATTGTCTTATCCTGCCGAAATTAATACCATGAATAACTAATACGCCTGCTGACTGAAAAAAAAAAAAAAAACACGAATATATGTAACGAAAGTGACTTGGTGACTTAGAGCATGGCCACTGATATGCTTAACCCTTTCAGTACCAGGACGTGTTTCATATTTCGTTTTGCTTATTATCTAGCGATTTTATACAACTTCAGAAACTTATGTAGGATATTAAAATAGTGAAGATTGAGGCCATTAATCTTCTGATCTCCACGGACCCTTCCTAATGTCAATAAAATGGCCTAATCGTACTCAAATCTCAGTTAAAAATGTTCCCCAGTACTAATATGCTTAACTTGCCTGTATCCCATGTCATCGTCCTCGCCGCCCCAGCCCCAGTACATGTTGGAGTAGCCGTTGAGGCGCAGGAACTGATCACCGCGGACACTGAGCACACCTCCCACGAGCAGGAAGTATGGCAACCTGTGGGTAAAACACAAACAGTAACGCTACGACAGATGTTTAACCTCTTCAGTACCATGACGCATTTCAATACTTATCCTGCTTATCATTTGGTGATTTTATACAGATTCAGATATGGGAATTAAGATAGTGAAGACTGGCCATTAATCTTTTGACTTCCATAGACCCTTCCTAATATAAATAGAATCGTCTAATCATCTCCAAAACTCATGGTAAGTATGTATCGATCCATCTCTCTATCTAGCGTGTTTTGAGACTAGTATTATGTCTGTGTTGTGTGAAAATCTTGTGGAGAGGCATTGAGAAAGAAACAGTGTGAAGGTCTTACTTGTAGCCGAGGGTGTCCACGCCGACCGACAGATGGCGTGGGTGTGGCGGGCACGAGTACATGTTCCGGTCGTCTTCTGGCAGCAAGTCAACGTCGTGGAACACGAAGCAGTTGGCGTCGCTCCTCTGCCATGCCTCTACGAAGCCAGCGTTCATGATGGAGCCCTTGTTAAAGGTGGCGTTCCCAGTCTGCGGGGAAACACCTGCATCTTAACATCCTGTCAACTTTATCCTGTGGTGCGCCATGAGTCACCCCTCAAGCCATAAATGTTGCAGCGATTTTCCTCAGTTTCCGGTGTGTCTTTATTCTGTCACCTAACCTCAGTTAATTCTGTCACCTAACCTCAGTTTATTCTGTCACCTAATCTCAGTTTTCGGTGTGTCTTTATAATGTCACCTAACAACCATTGAACGGGAAACAGTAGCAGGTGGTGATCAGTGAGCTGCGTCGGCCACGGAGAGGGAGGTAAGGCTATACAGTCATGAACGGTCCAGCACCTCAGCACGGAGCTTAGTTTGCCCTCATCCCAAGTATTAACCCACACGGCAACTGAGGAAATAAAATATTCACCAGTCTGGCGCCTTCCCATACCTGTCTGTCGTGCTGATACCAGGTGTCTGATGTGGTATTACACTATGCCAGGCCTAACTAACCATTGACTACAGCTGCCTCTGACGTAGCCTAGTTTGCCTGCCTGCCTGCCAGCCTGCCATTTTTCTCTTCCCATCCACACCCACTTTCCCTTCCCGATCATCCTTCTTTCCATCCTCCATGCTGCCTTTTCCTCCTTCAGTGGAATAGCGTATCGGTTCTACTTATATCGACTCCATATGCATCGATGTCAAACCATGTAAACCTCGGTGTGAGCTCGTGTCCTCGTCGCACACGGTTACTGAACAGGTAGAAATGCACAGGGAAGGGAAACACACACACACACACACACACTCGGTAGCTCAGTGGTTAGAGCGCTGGCTTCACAAGCCAGAGGACCGGGGTTCGATTCCCTGGCCGGGTGGAGATATTTGGGTGTGTCTCCTTTCACGTGTAGCCCCTGTTCACCTAGCAGTGAGTAGGTACGGGATGTAAATCGAGGAGTTGTGACCTTGTTGTCCCGGTGTGTGGTGTGTGCCTGGTCTCAGGCCTATCCGAAGATCGGAAATAATGAGCTCTGAGCTCGTTCCGTAGGGTAACGTCTGGCTGTCTCGTCAGAGACTGCAGCAGATCAAACAGCGAAACACACACACACACACACAAACACACACCTTTGACATATGTACAATCAATGTCACATGTTCACCTTCCTGCTCGTTATCCTTTCAGTTACATAAAAGACTCCAACTGACCTGCTCGGCGACGTATATTGAATACTCGAGCTGCTGGCGGCGGAGGATGGGGTGCAGCCAGCTTAGGAGAATGATGAGGTGATGGAGGCGATCTCTGTACGGCAACACGATCGCTACTTTATGACGAGGGAGGCAAGGGTTGAGAGGATCCTGCACGGGACTCCAGCTGCCACCGGGCGACACCCAGTCCAGCTGATGCAACACCTCCTTCAGGCTGAGCTTTTCCAAGTAGTCCAAATCTACGTGGAGGTGTCCTTCTGCAGAGGGGAGTTATTATGAATGTGTTCTAGTATCAGTGAAAATACACAAGTGATTAGCATGTAGCAGTAGTTCAAAGAAAGATACGTATTATTCAGGGACCTAATAGCCGTGGACATTGGTGGAAAGCAATAACAGAATGTTTTAACAGCGGTACTAGTTTCATAAATGGATGAATGCTGTAAGACCACGCCCGCCATTACAACGATACAGGGTTTTATAGAATGACCTTATGACAAAAAAAAAAGACTGAAAATAAACTTACGAGTGTTTAGTTGATGTAAAGGAACAATCAAGAGAACTTACTCAGTCCTGGAGGAATCTCGGGGCACAGAGGAAGATCCCTTAGTTGGTCCTCAGAAAGATGCGATGACGGACCTCCCTTTCTATTAGAGACATTCTTTCTGAACGCCAGGTCAGTGTCATCATCGTCGATGGCTTCATACAAACTAATGTCTGGTACGTTTAAGTATTTGAGTTTTCTTTCAGTGTCGGTAGAGTTTAAATTTTCGTCGTGTAAATGTGTTTTGCTTAAGTTTAATGGCTCGTTCTTTTGTTTCTCGTAATTTCCTTGGGAGTTCGTGGCTTTCCTGATAGAGTCTTTGTCCTGCTCTTTGCCCCCAACCTTTATGTTGTTATTCACTTGTACAAGAGCACTGTTTTGTCCACTACAATCACTTGCACCAGGGTCACACCACACTTTTGGTTTTGTCGCGTCCTTAAGCGTAGAAGTGGAAACCTTCTCAGATTTCGTGGTCTCGTGTTGTCTTTCTAACGTTGTGGAATGTCTTACATTTTCTTCACCTATCACCAAACTGCCTTTTAGTTTATTTTTCGTCCTTATGACATCAGTGACATTCCTCATATCTTCCTGCCCGCCACTCCCTCCCGCCGATCCCTGTGACGCCGTCCCTCGATTAACTTCCGTCGAGGAGACCTTCTGACCAGGGCGACGGAATTCTGGCGGGAGATTTGAAGAAACTGGTGGGTCGTTCCTGATGTCAGAGGAATTGGTGGTACCTTCAATCGTGTCTTCTGATGGAACATGATGAGAGGAGGATGTGTTGTGCGCTTTGGAGTGGCTGGAGTGGCTGACTAAGAGGGAGTTGCGGACGATGATTGCAGCGATTTGGTTAGCCATGCGCCGATTTGCTGCCATGGCTGAGTTCACCTGCAGGAAATGATTCGGGCTTTACACTGGGCCTTAGTAATTCGGTCATCCTACGTCATTGTAATATTTTAACTAGACAAAGATTTCTACATAAATATTAGCACAAACACACACTCTCTCTCTCTCTCTCTCTCTCTCTCTCTCTCTCTCTCTCTCTCTCTCTCTCTCTCTCTCTCTCTCTCTCTCTCTCTCTCTCTCTATCAATGACAACAATAACAACTTTAAGCACTACAATGAGCAAGGTAACCATTACTAAGAAGAGAACCTCCTTACCACCACCACTGCCACCACCACCACCACCACCACCATTACCACCACCACCACAACAACAACAACAACAGCAGTGACACTCAAACTCTCTCAGCACCTCTACAAACTTATTCCCTAACAAATTCAAAGGTGCAGCCTACACTCAGTGAGAAAAAAAATGTACCGAGCACTCGTGAATGAAATCTTACTAAGGGAAATGGAATAATATGCACCCATTATCTCAACTTTGTGAGCTTTCAAACATAACAGCTCATTATCGTGTATAGAGTTCATTATCGTGTGCATTATACAAGGAAGAAGAATCTACTTATCTATTTCTACCTCTCTTGGTTTCGTCACTCACCTCCACGGACGGGGCGTTGCGTACCAGCAAAGGCTCAATCTTGAACTGATTAAACTGACGACGCCAAGGTCTCTTTGATCCTTTAGACGCTCGCCCCCCGCTTGTCGTCCCTCCGCCCCCCGCCACCAAGCCAGGAGACACGCCCGTACCAAGGTGGGCCATCATTGTGTGCTGCACCACCGCCATCTGGGGACGACTCGGCTTACTGAACGATGCAGTGTGTGTGTGTGTGTGTGTGTGTGTGTGTGTGTGTGTGTGTGTGTGTGTGTGTGTGTGTGTGTAATTCACCTCGGTTGCCTGCTGGTCACCCAGCCAGTCTTCCCCATTACGGAGCGAGCTCAGAGCTCATAGACCGATCTTCGGGTAGGACTGAGACCACATCACACACAACACACACCGGGAAAGCGAGGCCACAACCCCTCGAGTTACATCCCGTACCTATTTACTGCTAGGTGAACACATTAAGAGGCTTGCCCATTTGCCTCGCCGCTTCCCGGGACTCGAACCCGGCCCTCTCGATTGTAAGTCGAGCGTGCGGGATGACAGATAAAATTAAATAGCTTTATTCATATAGGGACTACCACGTATAGGCCTAACAACCACGTGCAGCTTTCCTCGTTTTCTTATGTTCTAAAGCAGAGGAAAGAAGACCCACCTGTGACAGTGTGAAGAGGACGAAGAGGGACACCAACACGAGCAGCCCGAGCAGCAAGAGTGACCTGACGGGCCGGTACCGCACCGCCTGGGTTACCTGAGGAACACACGGTGAAAAAAACGATGAAAGTCAAATCTATAAAGAAAATGTGTGTGGAAATCTGGAGGAGGAGGAGGAGGAGGAGGAGGAGGAGGAGGAGGAGGAGGAGGAGGAGGAGGAGGAGGGGAGGAGGAGGAGGAGAAAAAAAACGAAAAAGGAAAAGAAAACAAAGAAGAAAAACAAGGAAAAAAAGGACAAGAGAGAGAGAGAGAGAGAGAGAGAGAGAGAGAGAGAGAGAGAGAGAGAAGCGTTGTAGTTGGCAATTTTCTTTATGTAAACGGAAGGTATTTGGTCGAAGAGGGAGGCGTGTCGCGATGAAAGCTAAATGACCGGCTTAAAAGGTGAGGAGAGGGACGCACGCAACTGCCAGTACTAAAGGCTGGCCATGGGCAGAAAGGAGACACTTGAAGACATCTTATTCTCACGCCACAAAACTTTTACTCTTGACCAAAATCTACTTTATCTATTCCAATTTTATGATGTAATATGCAAATGAAAAGTATCACCCTTGTTTTCTTCATGTCTTCATATTTCATTTCTGGTTTCCTCTGCACACTTGTATAATCACAGGTTGTTGTATATTTTCTAGAAACAAATGGACAGCTTTAGCAATACTGAATGTTTGAAGAGAATGGGACTGCTTATAACAGACGAGTACTCACCGTGTAGCTACGCAGCATCATGAGAGGCAGATTTCAGTCGCTAACCACTAAGGTGTGCTCACACTACTCATTGGTACCTCTGGGCTCATCAGTATGGCTGGGAATTAGCACGCTCGTCCACGGACACGCCTGGGCTGGGCATTCTTGCTCTGCACCGATATTCTCTGGATGCCCATCAAAGGGCGATGCAGACATTGAAAGTCTAGTTTACACATCCATACTGATGATAACGTTTTCTTGAAGCAAATGTAAATAAAAAGAAACTTAGGAGAATTCAAACATATAAAACAATAATAATGTGATAAATAAAATATGATAAGAAAGCACTGTTCACTTTTCATTTAATGTTTCAAGAAAAGCAAACAAACATGGCGTGCGGTAGACCGGCAGCTGAATGAAAATCAGTGATGAAATTAAGATAAATGATAAGCCATGGGGCTAATACCAAAAACTCTGAAAAAGCATTTCCTCCTGTTATCTTGGTGTTATCTTGGTGTGCAGAGAGACCAGCACTGGCGGGCGGGAGGGCACCACAACAGCGACACCCATAACCAGTGACCAGCGTAACCAATGACCAGAGTGATCGCTGCTTAAGCTCATTACATGCGTCTTGGCCAATGCACGGTGGTTCTTCACTGAATATCTACCTTTCTGGCATTATATCTTCAAAATTATTTCTATAATGCGAATTGAGAAGGTTCATTTCGATTGTAGCATCTGAAATGGCGCTCATCTCTCCGAACACTCGTAAGCATGTGTTGTGCCGCCCATGTCTCCAGCGGTGAATGTTTTACTGAGCTACTCTGACAATTCAAGACTGTTCAACTCATTTATAGAAAGCTGGTAGGCTTACATCCTGGTGCAGGGTGAAAAAGATTATTATGAGAGAGAGAGAGAGAGAGAGAGAGAGAGAGAGAGAGAGAGAGAGAGAGAGAGAGAGAGAGAGAGAGAGAGAGAGAGAGAGAGAGAGAGAGAGAGAGAGCCGCCGTGGTACAGTGGAACCATGCCCGCTTTGGGGTCCGAGAGATCTCCAAGCGCACGGGTTCGAATCCTGTCCACGGTCCGAGTGTAGGTTGGGCTTCCTCCCTCGGGGCAACGGTATCCTTGCAGGTGGGCTTTCAGATAGGAGGTACCCCAAAAAGTATCCCCTTTAGCCCATAAATTCCCGTGAAAAGCCCACATGGTATAAAGAGAGAGAGAGAGAGAGAGAGAGAGAGAGAGAGAGAGAGAGAGAGAGAGAGAGAGAGAAAGTATAACATTTGTATTTACTAACACACTCGTATAGTTCTCACTGGTACAAACTTATCACATGACCTAGCGTGTACATACCTGTGTTTGTATTCTTTTAGGGCTGATGCGGATGAGCGCCGGGGCCTGGTCAGGGCCTTGGTGGGTGCTGGTGGTCATGGCCAGGCTCAGGGCTGCACACGGGGCGCCCCTTCATGACTCACCCGCATGCACTGGCCTCCCCGCCGCGGCTCCTCGCCCGCTGCCTGCGCTGACCAAAGCACCTCCAGCCTGCCGCCACGGGACAGGGAATGTTAATGCTTCTAGTTTCGAGAATAATGAGTTTAGTTTGTCTGGTGAACATTCAAGATAAATCATACAGGAGTGATTTAGATGGGAAAATGAAGATATGTACAACGTATACATACTGTACAAACACGCACGCGCACACACACACACACACACACACACACACACACACACACACACACACGTGCAAGCCATAAACAGCTAAGTTAAGATTCTAATCTTAAGTCTTTCTTAATCCCCATATGTACATTTTCAGTATGTATGTACTGCAATTACTAATAAACCGTATTATTATTATTATTATTATTATTATTATTATTATACACACACACACACACACACACACACACACACACACACACACACACACACACACACACACACCGCGTAATGTAGTGGTTAGCACCCTCGAGTCACAACCGAGAGGGTCCGGGTTCGAGTCCCGTAGGCGGCGAGGCAAATGGGCAAGCCTCTTAATGTGTGGCCCCTGTTCACCTAGCAGTAAATAGGTACGGGATGTAACTCGAGGGGTTGTGGCCTCGCTTTCCCGGTGTGTGGAGTGTGTTGTGGTCTCAGTCCTACCCGAAGATCGGTCTATGAGCTCTGAGCTCGCTTCCGTAATGGGGAAGACTGGCTGGATGACCAGCAGAAGACCGTAGTGAATTACACACACACACACACACACACACACACACACATGAGAGGTGATGGATGAAAGAGGGTGCCAATACAAAAGAAGAGGGATCACGTTATCAAATTTTGTTTTCCGTAAAGAGGCAATAATAGCTGGCCCAGTTTACAGGCCGTGGTAAAGAATTTTGATTTGAAGTGCCGTCAGGGATAGAACGAGGATAATAAAAATAGATTACTTAAAGTCAGTAATCAGGAGCAAAACTAATGAGTTTAAATCTTGATAAACTGGATGAGAGAGAGAGAGAGAGAGAGAGAGAGAGAGAGAGAGAGAGAGAGAGAGAGAGAGAGAGAGAGAGAGAGAGATGAGGGAGGGAGTTTTCAAATTGTGGTATATGGATGTAATAGTTGTTAGTAGCGAGTCACTGGGGGTTTTAAAATTGGATTATAAAGGTTTATGAATAGAGATGCCGGATGATAATAGATAGAAACACCAAATGTCACGTGCTCTGATGCTCTCATGTGATTAGTCAGCTCTGAATGGTTGGCATGCCTGATTGTGATTATGCACTTCGGAAACGACACTCATGGTGAATAGCGTTGTAATAACCACTCACAATTAAATTAAATAGTGTTGAAACATTGCTCTAAGAACTTCACACAGAAGGAACGGTTAAAAAATGTAGTTTGTATAGACATTCACAGAATTCCTCAAATATTTGACAGGTGTACTTAACCTGGATGAGATCACGCCTCCAAAATTCTCACAAAATATTACAGAGAGCCGGGTTCTCACGATTGTTTCTTCTGATAGTAAAGTAGAAATCTTGTTAATCTGTAGCTGCAAAAAAAAAAAAAAAAAAAACCCTATTCACTGTCTAAAGTCTACTGAAAGATTGTCCCCTCTCATGATAACGTAGATATTGTGTTAATCTGTCGTTGTAACCATAAAACAACACCTTTAAAACACCCTATTCACTGTTTAGAGTCTACTGAAAGATTGTCCCTCCTGATGATAACGTAGAAATCTTGTTAATCTGCACTATAACCATGAAAAATATCCTTAAAAATCAAATTCACTGTCTAGAGCCTTGCAGAATGAAGCCGCATCTTATCACATCTTATCACATGTCAGAGATGCATCATGATTCTAGCCGCTCGTTCCTAGAATTAACCTCTTCAGTGCTATGACGCGTTTTCATATTCGTTCTACTTACTTACTTACTTACTATGTTGGCATTAACCCCTTTAATTCTGAGACACATTTCCATCATGATTTTAGGGTGTGATTAGACGATTTTATTTACATTAGGAAGAGTCTATGGAGGTCAAAAAATGAATGGCCAGAGTCGTCGCTATTTTAATCCCCACATGAATTTATGAAACTGTATAAAATCCCCAAGATGTAACCATAATGAATATGAAAACGCGGCATGGTACTGAAAGGGCTAAAATAGTAAAGATTCTTGCCAATAATATTCTGACCTACATAGACCCTCCCTAATGTAAATGAAATCGTCTAATCACAACCAAAACCATAGTAAAAATTCATCCTGGTACTGATAGGGTTAACTTGAAGAGTGGATAATATTTCTAGGCGTGGAGAGCGGAAAGATTGATTACAAGAACAGTAATTTATCTAGCCTCATTTCCTGCCATTACTTCTTCTTCATTCAGGTTAGCAAAGAAAACGGATACCTGTAAGACTTTAGCATAGAATGTAGGAAAGTAAAGAGTCGCAGTGGTAATTACCTGATTTTTAGAAGAATACAGAAGCTGGTTTTCTCGAGGGACTTCCGGAATGGTAACTGTTAATTCCTTCAGTGCTATGACGTGTTTCCATATTCATACTGCTTACTATTTAGTGATTTTATACGGTTTCAGAAACTTGTGTGGGAATTAAAATAGTGAAGATTCTGGCCATAAATCTTCTGACCTCAGCAAACCCTTCCTGTAAAGTAGAAATCTTGTTAATCTGTCGCTTCCTAATGTAAATAAAATCGTCTAATCATACTCTAACTCTTGGTAAAAATGCTTTCCAGTACTGAAGGGATAGAAATAATTAGCAATGAGTGAAAAGAAGGTAATGCTAAATGAAACTTTAGACGCAAGGTAACACCAACTAGTAAACCTAACCATTGATATAAAGTAAAGGCCAAAATTCTTGAACGTTTTGTTGTGCCAAGACAAGAGCAACACAGATTACTGAAATCACGTAAACGACCTTGAAAACACGAGTTACTACCATTACAGTCTGTCAAACACATGATCAGGCGTCAAAACACTCGATAACAACAACAACAATGAACAAAGAAGCTGTTATGATGTTAGATTCAGCTCAGAAAAGTGTATTGTACAATGACTTTACTGCAGTTTTGTTCTTCATTATGCACAGCAGGAAAGGAGATAATTATGGACTCCCGTGGTTTGATAATGCTATCTGAGTGTTGATATAAAGATTTACACTATCACAAATTGAGCTCAAATAAAGATAAAACTAAAAACAACTATTCAAAGTGTACTGTGCTGAAATAGGATTTTTACTATGCTTTTCTTCCCCAGAAATATCAACCATTTGACTGCTAAAAGAGTTGCCTTGACTGATTTTTAATATACAATGAAGGATTTGGACATCTCGATCTCAACATCTGCTGGGTGTAGTGTCTTTCAGTATACTCCAAAACTTGCACCTGCTAGGCTTGAGGCGAAGTCATTCTAAGTACAAGGTTGCCTAACGTGAGCATCAGGAATCGTATTCTCAAACATTTCTGCACTTCACCTCCACTATTTCGATAGACTTTATCCAAATTTTCACGAGTTTTTCAAGGGATTTTTACAGTTCTAAATCCAGATTGATATGATTTTTACGTTAATAACTGGGGAAACATTTTTGAACACCCCGCCAATCATCTCTGTGACCTTGGAAAATAGTTGTAGTGAGAGAGCAAAGCATTTTGAATATAGACCCAGATTCTTGGTATAACATAAGAGAAGCGTCAGGTGTACAAAGTACAAACATCGTCCTTCCACAATATTGCATAATATACATATATGACGACCCGATCTTGATAACGCCACACAGTTGTACAAAAACTTGAGTTGATTTTTGACAATGGCAGCTGTATTTTGAAACGCTGTGTTCTTTTAAATTATATTTTCCATAAAGATTCAATTATAATGAGTCCGGTTTTAGAGAGTGTTTTGAAAGTACATAACTATTGCTTCACTATTACGAGAAGTATGAACGCAGCTTTTAAAACTCCAATAAGTCCCAATAGTCGAGAACAGTTTTTGTACATGTAAAAGAAGAAAACTGGCCAACGTCAACATAATGCGAAAAAAAAAAGGACCCACTTCCCTTGAAGGTCCGACAAACTTAGCTATAAAGAGGGATAAATATCTTGAAACCTTCCTCTTATATGCAGTCAAGTCATAGGAAGTTGAAATTACAGAAGCAGGTAGAGAGTTTCAGAGTTTACCAGAGAAAGGTATGAACGAATGAGACAGTACTGGTAACTCTTGCATTATAGAGTTGCCCAGAGTAAGAGTAAGAGGAAGATGAAAGTCTTGTATAACGAGGACACAGGAAGAGGGGACGCATAACAATCAGCAAAATCAGTCGAGTACAATGCGTTTCAAAAGACAACACTTGCATTAGAGAGTTGGACAGAGTAGGAGTGAGAGGTAGAAGAAAGTCTTGTACAGCGAGGCCGCAGGAGGAGGGAAGGCATACAGTTAACAAGATCAGTCGAGTCCAAAGCGTTTCAAAAGACAGTACTTGACTCATCCTTAAAATGCGCACACCAAAAAGAACATACGGAATACTCACTTGAGCCATGCAGCTTGTAATATCTATACGGCAGAACACTCGTGAATAAAGAAGAAAGAACTACACTCTTGAAAGTATCCTAAAGAGATCCCGGGAGGCTGAGAGGCGCTACGGTGGTGGAGAAGGTAACACTAGAAGCTGCACTTCATTATCAGGGCAGGTGGTGGAAGCAAACTTATTCAGACAAGATATGAGGAAGGGATGAAGTAGAGAGGAGGACGAAAAGACAGGACGAACGATAAGATAGTCGCTTATCATCACACATACACGAAAGCACAATGACACACACACACACACACACACACACACACACACACACACACACACCTGAACAACACACCCATCATTGTTCTGACGTGCTGATGGTTTACTGACGTTTTATTAATCCACGTGCACACTTAGGGGAAAGAAATAGCCCTTAATGAAAACAAAACCACACGCAGACCTTTCACTCATTTCTTTCCGTGTGTGTGTGTGTGTGTGTGTGTGTGTGTGTAACTGGAGAGGGAGAGGGATGCGCAAAAGGAAAATTCTGCTCATATGTATAGTTGTATAATCCTCTCTCTCTCTCTCTCTCTCTCTCTCTCTCTCTCTCTCTCTCTCTCTCTTTCCTTCTCCTTTTCCTTTCCCTAACCCATCTCTCTCTCTCTCTCTCTCTCTCTCTCTCTCTCTCTCTCTCTCTCTCTCTCTGTACATCCACGTCACATAACCTTACACACCAACGATACACTAACAAAACGACAATGTTACTTGCATTAACGAGTGACTCTCCTCTTATTAAGGACATATCATCACAAACACGCAGGTTATCTCACACAATATGCAGTTCATCGTGATTAACTATCATTCGCCACATAAATAGGCCGTGAGTGAAATAAGCAGCGATCCTCTACAAAATTCATGAATCAAAGCATTGCACTCCTAGAACTTCTATTAATTCATGTATCCTATCCTTTAGTTTTTGCTGATGTGGTTTTGGTTCCTCATTTGTTGCTTAAGCTTGGATTCAGTAATAAAGTTTTTAGCAACGAATCATTACGGAGCTTCAATCTCTTCAGTACCGGGACGCATTTTCATATTCATTCTTTTTTTCTATGCAGGAAGGACAACTGGCCAAGGGCAACAAAAAATGGAAAAAAAAGGCTTATTGGGTTGCTAGTTCCCTTAAAGGTCAAGTGAGTTATCCAAAATTCAGGGACAAATGTCTTGAAATCTCCCTCTTAAAAGAAGTCAAGTCATAGAAAGATGGAAATACAGAAACAGGCAGGGACTTCCAGAGTTTACCAGAGAAAGGTTACTATATTGTGATTTTATACAGATTCAGAAACACATGTTGGGAATAGAATAGTAAAGATTCTGGTCATTAATCTTTTGACCTCCATATACCCTTGCTAATGCAAATAAAATCGTTCAATCATACCACAAAATCAATGTAAAAAATGCGTCAAGGTACTGAAGGGTTTAAAAGAATATGTGATAAATGTATGGATGGGGATGATTGGTGGAAATATGAGTAGGTGTGTTTCATACAGGTAGGCCTGGTGGGTCCTTGTGGCTTTCCTTATTTTCTCCAATGAAATACGAGAATGTTTTAAAAGGTTCTTCAGGTTTGCGGGACACCTCTCTATCATGATAAGGGAGATGTACAGGCATCAGTCTTTTTTCTTACATCAAAGAGACGACAAGCTTAACTCCTTCAGCACCATGACGCGTTTCTATATTCATTCTACTTATTTTTTGGTGATTTTATACAGCTTCAGAAACTTATGTGGGGAATTAAAATAGTGAAGACTGGCCATTAACCCCTTCAGTACCATGACGCGTTACCATATCCATTCTGCTTACTGTTTGGTGATTTTATACGGCTTCAGAACTTATGTGGATAGTGAAGACTGGTTATTAATCTTCTGACCTCCACAGACCCTTCCTAATGTAAATAAAATGGTCTAATCGTACACAAGTCTTAAGGTTGAATATCAATGCTACTTATATTGACTTTAAATATGAACTTCACAGAGCTTACAACATCGCTCTTTATGACACAACACATTCCTGACGTACTTAGCGAGTCCCCTCAGACGGTAAGGAGACAGAAGTGAGGCAATTGATAGGAGAAGAACTTGGTATAGGATCGACTTGAACTTCGCACCTCGACGCTTGCTCCCCAAAGAAACTGATCTGCGTGTGAGATCCAAATGACAAAACCTGCACCATCACAACCCTGCATGGTCACTGACTACACCTTATTGGTCAGGTCAAGTGTAGAGAAAGTTGGCCTTTATATCGGCGCTTCCCTAATGTTTCGCAGTTTCGTATCTTTTTATTCTCTGTCCATCAAGTTCTCCACTGAATTTCTCTCTTCTTTCATACATTATTTCTTTCTTCCTTTGTATCCTTAGATTGTCCAAAAGTAATTGTTCTATAATATTTTCTTCTATATAAGGTCCGCATTCAGAAACGCTTTGCTCTCTCACCGCGACCATTTTCCAAGGCTATAGAGATGACTATCGAAGTTTTTAAGAGTGTTTCTCCAGTTGATATGATAGAAAACTTGTCACTCTGCCTCTACAACGCAAAAACACATTAAAAAAAGCTTAAAGTTTGATCTTCAACACGGTGTCTCTCTCTAGAAGCTCATTTATTTGAACTGCTTTACAAATTCCTCAGTATTTCTATGTACAAAGCGTGTTTTGACTGTACAGAGGCGATATACATGGAAACGCCTTAGTTTGCGGAGGTACACATACATATCGATAAGGTGTTCTGTATATTTCAACCGCAGTTAGTTACTTAAGGACACGTTTACAGCAACATCATTAAAAGATTTGCCTAAGAAATGGCTGACTGACTGGCCGGATGGGAGGAGCATTGTGAAGGTGGATAGAACAGTCAGGTTCAGCAAACAACACGAAACACGACCACCAGTAGATTAATAACACAAGGCACTGTCATACTCCCCCTCTGGACAATTTCCTTCCCTGACGCTCTCCCGATCCCCACCTTGGTTCACTTTCTACACACGATTCCTTCCATGATACTTGGCGCCACTACGTTACGGCAACGACACTGCATGAAACGGCCATTGGTTCAATGAAGCGAGGAAAAATGCTTCGTTGGGTGAAAACAAAAAATGAAAACCAATGACCGTGGAAAAAGAAAAAGGCAAAAATGTTTTAAACCCAAATAACGCAGGTAATGAAAGGTTGCCACATATCAGAGAGAGAGAGAGAGAGAGAGAGAGAGAGAGAGAGAGAGAGAGACGGGAAGGAGGCATCCTGGGCAAGAGTAAGGATTCACAAAAGGTTAAAGGCCCCACGTAGGTGACTGAGATCGTTACCCTAGTTGTTGTTATTCTTTCTGCTGGAGGACTGATTGCATGGTTCCCCCTTTAACTGCTTGAATCCATGTATACGTACCTCATCTCTCTCTCTCTCTCTCTCTCTGATGCATATTTCCCATACCTATCTTTTTAAATGACAGCTTGACACCAAATTCATCATTCTGTCAGGAGTTACCACAGCGCACCACATTACTTGAGCCATTTGTAGCATTTTGAACATCTGCTACATCCACAGCAACGTAAATGATAGAAATGGCGAGGTAATGGGAGGAGGAACCGTCACAGGTCACTCAGCACGAAGCTACTCACGTTGTGACATAAAGGGAAGGGAAATCTGTGCTACTATTATGAAAGCACACATCCATATAGTCACCTAGTCCAGTCTTGGCGGTGTTTGTGTACCAGCAGCCGATCAAGTCCTGGAATATTTTGCTTTAATGCACTTTTCTCACTTACAGATACACGAGACTATGATAACAAGATCTGACGCACTAGCATGACATCCACAGTTCCTCGCGCGAGACACCGCTCGCTACTGACTTCACTCCGCCTGTGTGGAGAAAAACACGACGCTTTACGGGAGAGGGATGCCAAAGATCAAATACAATGCACACATTGCGAGAGATGAAATGTAAATGGATATTGTGGAGAAGTTTCTTGCGTTATGGAATCGTGTTTGTTATAGCACATAAATGAATGATGAGAGGGACTGTAACACTTAATGAATCACTATAAACTCTTCGTGCCTAAAGTCCTCGCCAGTTCTGACCCCCTGTAACATTACCGGCGAGAAGGAGAGATGCGAACAGTATAATAGAACACGCAAAATATAGCAAACCAACTGTGAAGCTCAACAACGCACCACTTGAGGGAAAAAAGTCTTGCCCTACAGTAGAAACAAAAGAACCTCAAAATTGCAACTCGCAAAAACATACCGAAGCACAAACACGGAGCGAATGTATCAGAATTTTGAAACACTTTGCTTTCTCATGTGGACTTTTTCAAATTATCTCGAATGTCTTGCTATTGATGATACAAAATCCTTATTAACTCCTTCAATATCATGACGCGTTTCCATACTCATTCTGTTTACTTTTTAGTGACTTCATACAGCTTCAGAAACTCATGTGGGGGATTAGAATAGTGAAGACTCCGGCCATTAATCTTCTGACCTACATAGACTCTTGCGTAATGTCAATAAAAGGATCTAATCATACACAAATCTCAGGGCAAAAATATATCCCAGTAGTGGAAGAATTAAACTATCACTAGAATTATGAATGCACAGTTGAAAATTTGAGTAAACACAAGAGCCTGTTAAAAAGCATTCGAGATATGTAAGCGTTCGAGAAAGGCTGTTCATGATCCGCGCGTAACTTCAAACCACTAACTGAACTACTGAGAGCTTATTCTACATCACACAAGCTTACTCCTCTCTAGTACGAGGAAATCAAGCAAACGTATATCACCCTGCAACTTGTATAGATAGGATTATGCATAAGTTAGTGACTGCTCGACAAGGTATCGTTCTGTTCCCATCCATCCATATTTGATGCCACCACACAGAAGGATACTGTTATTGGTTTTTCTGGAATGTAAGCGGTTTTTTTTTTCTCCTGTAAGGATAAAAGAATATGCTACACTGTTTTCTACTTAATGTTATGCCACACAAAGAGCTACCATTCTTATTTTCACTGGTATGTTGGTGGTTTTATTATTCTTTCTCCTGCAGGGATAAATGATATGGTAGTGTTTTTATTTAGTGTTATCCCACACAGAAGGCTATTGTTATTGGGTTTCTTTGGTATGCTGGTGGGTCCTTTTTTCTCCTGCATGGATGAAAGGATATGCTACACTGTTTTTTCCTTGATGTCATGCCACACAAAGAGCTACTGTTATTATTTTCACTACTACTACAGCTACTATTATTATTTGCTGGTGTTGTTTTTTTCTTTATGGGGTGAAGGGATATGTTAGTGTTTCTACTTAATGTTATGCCACACAGAAGGCTACTGCTATTGTTTTTCACTGTAATATCGGTGATCTTTTTCTTCTGCATGGGTGAGAGGTTACGTTAGTTACCTTCTTAATATTATAGCACACAAAGGCTACTATTTTTGGTTTTTCACTGGAATACCACACACAAGAGGCTTACTGTTATTGTTCTTAGTATAATGTAGGCTTTTTCTCTCCTTCAAGGGTGAATAAATATGTTACAGTTAGTTTCTACCTAATGTTAAACAGGCTTATAACGGATGGTCTTATCGATGGAGTCTTAGCAATGGTCACGTTTCCTCACAACGGTATGGCCATGGTCAGCAGTTGCACTTCCTGTGTTTAGCACTTCTCTCCCCAAACCCTCTGATCTGCTAGGAATCTCTCAGTCGTGTAAGTAGAGAGCTATAGAATCTTTTAACAATGGTGTTTAGTCTTCCTCCCGTTCATAAGTTATATTACTCTCATTACTCACTAGTTTCACACAAGCCAAACTAAAAAGCAGTCACACGATTGCGTTCAGTAAGACTTTTGCCATTACTTTCTCGTCAGTGTTGCTCTTGTTTTAGTGAATAACGTTCCCCACTGGTGAACTTATG
>NC_059268.1:14839183-14941683 GCF_017591435.1 Portunus trituberculatus | reverse complement strand
TTACGAGTTTTTAGCATTGCCATTGTTCCAGCATTGTGACACCTATGAAGGTAAATACATGATACGAGTCTCGAGCTCCGCCACGAACTGCAAGTAAGTGTTCTCGTGGTGAGAAGTCCGTCAGATTACTCATCTTTCACCTATTCATGACTCACGATTTGTAGGTAGAAGTGGTATGGGAAGGTTTAATGTATTCAGGTCGCGGCACAGGTGTGACTAGAAGCCATCCTCACCTGGTGGCAGATCAAACACCAGCGACCAGACTGCCCCGCCTGTCTGGTCCCTCCCCTTTAAGTGGCTACCGTAAAGAGCATCACTTGGGATAACCTCCCCACACGTCTTGTTTATTATTCACAGGGACAGTGCATTTTTGTCCACTTCATATAGTGATAGGTGGAGAGCAGGGCGTGGCTCTCAGAGGGTGACGGGCGTATTATACAAACGACCAGGCATGAATGGATCTAATGATTTGTGTGTGTGTGTGTGTGTGTGTGTGTGTGTGTGTGTGTGTGTGTGTGTGTGTGTGTGTGTGTGTGTGTGTGTGTGTGTGTGTGTGTGTGCTTGTGTGTGTGTGTGTGTGTGTGTGTGTGTGTGTGTGTGTGTGTGTGTGTGTTCATTCATTCATTTATTTATCAAAGATACACACACACACACACACACACACACAGATAAACTACAACAGAGACTTACGCAACAGCAATGCGTGGTGAGGAGATAAGAGACGGAAGCAGCGTGACACCGACGAGTGAGGTGTTGAGGTGAGACACAGGAGTCACATCACGACAGCAAAACCCGAGTCCACCACAAAGGTTAGCCAGGGCCGGGGTGTGGGGCACGTCCTGGCATCTCAACACCTACCTGGCACTGACTGTAATTAATCCCAGCCTTCTTAATTAAAGGTAATGTCTTAACAATAAAATAATGCGGCTTCTTGGATGCACGCTACTCCACGGTTGCCGATTTTCAAATACAGGGCAAATGACCACGAAATTCACAGTAATGCATGGAAGGCATATGTTGACGTCTTCATTTCAGAATATTTTTTCCTTCACTCACACGACTTTCACGACTAAAGAGAAAAAGCAGCGGTGTGGTACGTGGGTTTTTTTTTTTTTTGCACGATACGATTGTGTGTGTGTGAAACAGTGTCTCTGAGAGAAATAAATTTATTCCCAGACTTCCCTTCACCGCCAGGGCAATTGTCGTACTGCGTAATTCACTATTTTCTCCAAATCCACCTTTAGTTTGCCACCCTGAAGTGCACATCTTGAAAAACTTGTGTTATGTTTGACTCAGAGCACGTTAGGGAGCCTTGACAACGCCCGTGCATCGGTCCTGTTATTGGATAGGAGGGGAGCGCGTAGCGGGCGGCAGCGCTGTACTATTGATCAACACTCGAGCCGGCACCACCATCTCGTGCACCCCCATGGATGCTGCTATTGAAGCCCACCTTACCAACACCGTCATTACATGGCAAATAACACATTTTTCCCAAGTATTCTCTTCCTCTTCAGACACCTTCACATAAAATTTTTGCAGTTTCCAGGAGTAAATGATAACAGTGATAACGCCTTCCAGATCACCACCGGCCGGCGTCTAGTCTGGCTGGCGTTCAGATCGTCGTTCGGGGCTAGGCAGCAGTGGGATCCGCCCTAAGTATCATACGTGAGAGAGAGAGAGAGAGAGAGAGAGAGAGAGAGAGAGAGAGTGTGTGTGTGAGTTGATTATTTAAGAGTAGAGGTCGAGGGTTTCTTTCCCTTAAGTAACATCGCTATCACTGATTACATTCAGCCCTTCCAAGCCTTCGATCCTCCAGCTTTCCATAGTCGCTGAACTCTGCCATCGGTGCAATACAAAGGCCGATGATGTCACGTTCATCTTCTTGACCTATAGAACTGAATGAAGGATAACGTGCCCAACATTTCCCTCTCGCCAGTCACATAATGAAGAAGGCAGACACAAGGTCGGAGATAAAACTTGGACACGTGGACGATCACCTATGCCTGTCACCACTAGATTAAACTTACAATAGGTGACTGTAGTGTTTCCAATGATTTATAACCATTACTACCATTGGAGGATAGAGCTGGGCAATTGAAATATAGCTCTGCTCTATCTAAGTACGTTCACTTCGCTTCTTTACTAAGCATCTCACAGTCATCGCCGAAATTCGAAACAAGAATCTGAATTGTCGTGATTGCTTTTCTCAGTAATCGGATCGAAAGGCTCCACTAAACTAAATCCCTCAAAGAAATCTCCCAACATTAAGCAACATAAAGGGAAGAGGTTGCGATCCGTTGAAATGAGATATTCGGAAAGCTGCTGCAAATGCCATAGACACCGGGACAAACACACATGGAATTGTTGCAAAGAACTGAAGGAAAGAGAGAATTGGCAGTGAAGATTATAGAGAGACACGAAGGTTTGGGTTGCGTGGGGAGAAGAGGAGGGCTGAAGTCATGAGAGTGTTGTTGACAGAAGAGCGAGAAGGCAAAGAGAAAAGGGAGTCAGATGGGAAATAGTGGGAACCCTGCATGATAAAGGATATCTGGTGAACACTACTATAAATAACGAAAAACAGGAAGAAATGAAAATACGAGGTTACCGACTTTTGCATGTTACATTTCGATTACACTAGAAAAAACATCAGAAAACCTAAACTAAACAAAAAAGTAAGTTGATTAGAAATAACATGTTTGAGAGTGCAGCATCAGATTTCTCTCCTTGAGCATGGCTGGCGAACACAAACACAGACTATATGGCCAGCAGTGTAAACAAATGCAAGGTGAAGGTAACTGACACACGCCCCTTCCACACTCACACGTATGACCTTGATAGATTTCTAAGACTACACCAGAGCTTTCTAATAATGTGTTTAACGATGATATTTTTTTTCATAGGTAAGTAAAATATGTCTCAGTGCTGTTATGTAATGATGACTAGAGTAACTTCAGTGGGATGATAAATGGATGAGCTAACAGTATTCAATTCGTGAAGTATCTATAAGCATATTCATATAACTTCACTTCATCAGAGGGCGGCTGGTGGGATTGTTGAGGGGCAGGGGCCGTGGAGAATAAGTGGCAACCGGGAGGTGCTTCATCTCACCACTTGTGTTACCGATAATGTTGTGTTGCCTCCATTATCGTTACCCTCTATGGTGTTTGCAGATCTCTTCTATAATGACAGTCTCTTGGGCGTTGTCCCAGTGACATTCACCTCTGTCGATGGCTGATTCACCAAGCAATTTTCATGTTACTGTCAGCTTTTGAAATATCTTTCGGTGCTTCAAATAGATAGAAACTACGAGTTAAGATTAAGAAAAATAAGGAAACCGCGAAAGACAGGTCAACTTCAACATTCACAAGTCAGCCCCTGAACATTCTTAAAGCAATTCCTGCACACTGGAATAGCTTTTCGTAGAATGTTCAGCGTGCCGCAATGTTTCATCATGCTATTCTCTGTTTCTGTCGCCATGCTGAGGAAAAAAAATGCAATCATGGAGAAAGCTTCTCTGTTTCCTCCAGTCACTGTGACAGGGCGCTTTACCGTTGCCGCCACGATCGATATCCGGAGGTATACAGTGTGGTTCCAACTGTCGGACAGGAGGGAGGGAAGCAGAAGGGAAGAGTTGCATCTCTGGGTTCTATTGTGGATCAAGTTGGTCATGTGTATTCTCAAAACGAGAAATACAAGCCAAAGTTTGCCACATCCATAGTGCCAAGGTTAAGCAAAATGCAAATGTTGTGGATGTTGCGTGGTGTGCTGGCGTGCGTGCGAGTGTTGGGAGGCTTTCCCTACACGTGGGACTCTGCAAGCGGGTTCTTTATTCGAAGAAAACCGTTACTCGTCTGGACAATGGCCATCAGCCTCCTTATTTTCCTCCTCGCGTCAATGTCAGTGATCATGTTTGACTTGAAGGGAGGAAAGGACATGCCGGTGATCAAGACGACAACACTGGTGGTGATGAGCAAATCATGGAATATAACTATCGTGTGTTTGACGCTGAACGCCGTCATAGCCCAGCGCACCCTGGCAAAAGTTGTTCAAGGCATGTTCGAGCTTCCTGGTTCAAAGAAGCACCGCTTTAAGAAGCTAAACACCATATTTGTCATGGCATCAGTAATAATGGTTTTCGTGCATATGGCATCCATGATAACCCTAGGACCACTGGCATCATTCCCTACATCGATACCATTACTCAGGTGATATGCTTCGCGGGTATCCTGCCTTGTGACACCAACCTCTTTCTGTTTCCTTTGCTCTTTTACGTCATGTGTTCATACATCTCCACTGCCCTTGAAGATGGCTTCCAGTTCTGCTGCGTAGTCATGAGGGAAAGAAAGAAAGCTGGCTCAAAACATGACATTGTATTAAACCCAAAGGACAAGACAAGTACAGCACCGCTTGCCAACCTCAGTGCCAGATTTGAAGTTTTACTGTCTAACGCTACTGACTTAGTTTATCACATAAATGACATCCTGGAGGGAACAGTGAAGTACTTTAGCGTCCCAGTAGCGATAACTTTGCTAAATGAAACTCTCTGCTTGACTAGCATGAGCTTCCTCACTATAAACGATAGCGTCTCCTTCCACGCGACCATCTTAACTATCCTTTTCTTCATAGGCAGCTTCACGCGGACAGCTCTTATCTTGGCTGGACCGGAGCGTCTATTAGCAGAGGTAAGTCGGAAAGTTTTATGCAGAGTAAGCAGTATAATGCTAGAATACCTACGAAGAAGTTTCTATGATTTCAGTTTTCACAAGTATGTGGAATAAACTCTATCAACATTGAGACATATATGCAGGTTAGGATGTGTTCTTGCATCATCAAGATTGTCCCTCTTAGTGGATTGTTTTATCCTCGCATGCAGTCAATCGGGTCTAAAGTTCACATTTTCGTGTACCAGCAAACTTCAATATCGATGCTGTAATGAGTTAAGAGACCTCCGATAAAAGAAGGAAGGGGTGAATATAGGAATGGACCAACAGAGACTCTCACTATCATTCTATTGTTTGTTTTAGAGACTCAAGCTAATAAGACTCCTACGACGGCTGAAGATGTGTACGTCCAGTGCGATCGAAAAGCAGGAGGTGAGGGCTGCTGGCATGGACTAGATGTGATTCAGAAACGCCTTCCCCTCTCACTACGATAATTTCCCAAGGCCACAGAGGCATCTAGCCGGGTTTTCAAGACAGTTTCTCCTTTTCTTTAAACTAGAAGTCTTGCTAATCTATCACCAGAACCATGAAAGTACTTTAAAAACACGAGTATCTTCGACTGGAGCCTTTGGAGAGCAGTTTCAGAAGTACTGTTCCCTGGGCTAATAATACTTGATTCTGATCCATAGAGTTAGGAGTGTTAAATTATCAAAAGATTTTACCGTAGTAGTGGTTGAATTAGCGGTAAACAAAGACGTACCATAAGCTCCCGTAGTTCCTCCCTCCGCTCACTGAATTAACAGCAGGTCCCTCCGCTCACTGAAAAGATAAGGTTTGGGTGGGAACGTGTCGGTAGGACGCTAAGGAGACACATGTTCTTCAGATGGATGAAGCCATTACTGCTCTCCAGGACGGACCCGTCTTCAGGATCTACGGCATATTCACCCTCGGGCCACACTGCTTCCTCTCGGTAAGTGGCCGCTACGAGAGCCACAGAGCAGGGAGGAACGGGAGGTAAAGTGTGCTCAAACACCGTGCTGCCTCAGTTTTCAAGTCTCGTTCAGTTCTCTCTCTCTCTCTCTCTCTCTCTCTCTCTCTCTCTCTCCTTGGTGACCATTACTACGGCGATCTTCTCTTCCAGATGGCTAGCTTCATCACCACTTACGTCATCATTGCTTACCAGCTGGACACGAGTGAGAAGTCTGTGATGCGCAACCCAGCAAACCTCAACTACCAGCAATAGGCGAGATGCTTTCCATTACTGTCACTGATTCAGCCTTCAAGTTGTTTTCTCCTTATCAACGACAATGATAGATTAATAACTGATGTTACTCGTTAGCTATTTTTTTCTTTTTTTATACCATGTGGGCTTTTCACGGGAATTCATGGGCTAAAGGGGATACTTAGCTATTTGTCTATTTACAGCTTTTACTCATTAAGTTCTTATCTATTTTTTCAGGCAAAGGCGGAGTAAAAAGGTGAATATGCAAGGAAGGAAATGATGCAAATAGCAGCTGTTACCACTACCTCAGCATTCCTTCACGAGAGAATGATAATGCACGAGTTGCAATGTTTCTTTGAGTTTACCATAACAACGAAGCCGCGCCCGTTTTCTTTCTATGGCGTAAGCAGGACTGTAATAACACACTTATGCAATACCCTTGCTACACACACACACACACACACACACACACACACACACACACACACACACCATCTTAAGCATATGACGCCTGAGCTGAATTTGTCTACTAACATTGACTCTCTCTCTCTCTCTCTCTGTGTGTGTGTGTGTGTGTGTGTGTGTGTGTGTGTGTGTGTGTGTGTGTGTTTCATTTTTTCTCAACTTATTCATTCGTCATCTTTCTATCCTTCTCCTCTACTTTACACCTAAAATCTATCCACCAGACAACATACATGCCTGGCGAACCTTCCAGAAATAATATATGAATGACAAATCATAAAAGACTTTGTACCTGAAAAAAAAGACTATTAATATTTTGCATGAATGTGGAAAAGGAAATGGAGGTTTAAATCTGTAACTTCTTCATATTCACTACTAATCAACCTCTTCAGTACTGGGACGCATTTTTACCACGAGTTTTGGGTACGATTAGACAATTTCCTTTACATTAGGAAGGGTTTATGGGGGTCAGAAGATTAATGCACAGAGTCTTCACTATTTTAATCCCCACACGAGTTTCTGAAGCTGTATAAAATCGCTAAATAGCAAGCAGAATGAATATGTAAATGCGTCCTGGTACTGAAGGGGTTAAGCAGAGATATTAGCGAAGCAGAGAGAGAGAGAGAGAGAGAGAGAGAAACACGTCATAAGGATTGGTTACCGAGGTAGCAGTGTTGTGACGTTGAAGATTGTGTCCCTCCACGCTTCTTTCTCGCCAGCCATCCTCACAACTTCCCGTGTACACTTTCTTCACCCAGATCTCACAACACACTATCAATACATTTCCTGCCCTGCTGTCGTCTTCCTCTCTTCCTACAATTCTTCTTGATACACAATCTTCGAGGAAAAATATTAAGGTTCAGCAAATGTAATCTTATCATATCTGTAACATGTGGAATAAAAGTGTATACAAATATTTTCTTTCATATACTTTTTATTTTAATGTGGTGTATTGCATGTAATATACTCTAATGCACCTACTAGTGTGTCTAAAGTTAGTCAGCCAATTAGTCTTGCTGCATTTATATATAACTTTAATTAATCATTCATTTTTTTATACCTATTTCATCTTTCCCTGGTAAACTCTGGAATGCTCTGCCTACTTCTGTATTTCCAACACACTACGACTTGACTTCATTTAAGTGGTTTCAAGACACGTATCCCCATTCTTTTGGCTAACTGTATCGGACCTGCAATGGGACTGGCAACTAAGTGGGCCTTTTTATTTTTATCTTTTTAGTGCCTTTAGCCAGCTTTCACCTCTTACATAAAAAAGTAAATGAGTGATTGTACAGGTGTTCATCTCTACCTGTTTTGTGGGACGAACCGCTTCACCTTTCCTTTAATCCGTCCCTGGAAGTAAATTTTCTTCATCTAATTCAGGCACGGCATAATTCCCGCGAGGATGACGTCACTGGGTAGTATTCGGGCGTGTGGCCGGGCACCGCTCACCACTCACCACCCTTCAGGCACACTCTTGCCAGGCACCTAACTGATTCCACTGACGCTCGTGTGCTGTCTCTTATGTAAGCGGCAATGAAAACATCAAAAGAAAAGTTTGTTGACTGTATTAATACGTCCTCCTCCTCCTCCTCCTCCTCCTCCTCCTCCTCCTCCTCTAGTCTGTATATACGTTCTAATTGTATTTTTCTTTATGTATTTGATGTTTATCCTTAGATTCTTATACGTCAACACACACACACACACACACACACAAACACACACACACACACACACAGACACACACACACGGTAACCCAGCTCCAATAAACACGCTTAGCTTTCCCAAAATTCTCCTTTTCCTTTTCTGTTTTTCTTTTTAGTGCATAACTTCCTATGTTCCGCCTTGGTCTGAGTGCTATCAGGGCTATATCTGGATAACAGTATACCAGTTAGTCATGTGTAAAGTACTGCGTAGCTGGTAGTGTGGGTTGGGCGGGGTGAGGTGGCAGGGGTGCGGCGCGGCCCTCCCATGCCTGCCTGCTGACGCACTAAACACAGAAATAGCTTGCGGCTTTGGCACCCGCCCACCAGCTGGATAGGCTTTCTTCCCTGCTGTGGTAACCATCCCAGTGCTCTCATTATTCCTTTTCAACAAGTAACTTTCTCTTCTTTCCGAGACCACAACTGCCACATGAATAAACACGGCGCCAGGCTTCTAACACCTCACTCTCTAAGATGGATGCAGCAGCTGACCTTGTACACACAGCAGACACCTACATCCATAATAGCATTAATTTATAAGTCCCTTGAGATTCAGAGAGCACCGCTAGCCTTGGTTTCCCTACTTACCAGCAGCGTCCTCCCCGCCATCTGCGCCCCTCCCCCTTCGCCAGCGGCACCCCACGTACGCCCCGCCGCCCTGCGAGGTTCAGTGGTGCGGGAGGGTCGCCTACCTGTGTGTGTGCCAGGAGCGGAGGCTGCGGGACGTTTTCACGCACTTTGGCCCACCACGGTGAGTTGACCCCATTTTGTTGGTAGTGCGTCGGGAAGCTTTTCATTTGAGAAGGAGTGTCAGGGGGGAAGTCTGTCATCCCACTTGGCAAAGAATCTACTACAAGGAATGGTTGTTTTCGGCTATTTTTCTCCTCGGCTTCCTAACTGTGTATTCAGCAAAGGAGAGTAACTGTGACGGGCGGCGTTTCGTGTTCGCTGTAAGATATGTGCATTTGTAAGAAGACCGTGGTATGCAGACGCTGAGAATTGTTTTTTTTCTGGTATATTTACACGGGAAAGAAAAGTGAATTGAAATTTTTGTCAAGACGGAAATAAAATAGACAATTTATTCCCATTTTCCTCTAAACTGTAATCCTTCTCCGAGTAAAAGAAAAGTTATGGGGTTTAACAAAGAAGATTCAGCAGCCTTTTGTGTGGTACCCTGAAATCTTAATGAAGTGAGAATCTTTGTGGTTTATTTCTCTCTCTCTCTCTCTCTCTCTCTCTCTCTCTCTCTCTCTCTCTCTACCACAATTTTCAGTGAGACATACCACTATGACAGTAAATACCAGCTGTTCTGTCCAGTGTTCAATAGAAATGGACCATGCTAAACTCTATTCATTCCGTGACTGTTTCTCTTGTTCAGGTTTTTCTCTTTAGGTGTTCTCTTCGATTTAGCACAAAGATAATCGTGTCGCTGTCCATCGCTGTGTGCTCTCCCTTTGTTCGTGTCCCGCATTGTGTTATGGCATCAGGAGTACAAATAAACAAACTCTCTAAAGGACGATTTCTCAAAGTCAACATATATAATTAAAGTCTTCAGGAGTGTTCTTTCCTATAGATAACATAAAATCATTGTCAACACTCTTGAAAACCCCAAGCAACTTCCACTAGAACTTGCCGAATGAATGTAGCCGAGATGGAACGCCAGATAACATGAAAAAATGCGACCCATTGTCAACGATGAGTGACAAAGTACAAACACAGCATACTGAGACAACAGAGAACTTTTGTGAACCAAGATTGACTCCAAGCAACTTCCACCAATGCTGAATGAATGTAGCCGAGATGGAACGACAGATAACATGAAAGATATGACCTCTTATTAACTGATGAGTGACAAAGTACATACACAGCATACTGAGACAACAGAGAGCTTACGTGAACCAAGATTGAGTCCGTAACACTTCACAGCACATAGGTATACAGGAAGTAGCTATTTCGTCTCCGTGTGTTGCTCGGTACTTCGGTATCCGGGGAAACTTGCCAGAATTAGTGTTGTAATCCTACGTTACGGCCGCCACTGGGATACAAGGGTACGTCAACACTCTAACTTTTCTTACCAGGAGTTTTGTGTACGATATGACGATTTTATTGACGTTAGGAAGGATCATGGAGCTCAGAAAATTAATAGCCAGAGTCTTCACTATTTCAATCCCATACATGAGATTCTGAAGCTGTGTAAAATCGCCGAATAGTAAGTAGAATGAATATTTGTGCGCGTCCTGGTAGTGAAGGGGTTAAAGTTACTGAGATCAACAGGAAAACGTGACTATGGGAAAGGAAACATAACATTGGAAGAAAACGCACCACAGGTTAGGTTCTCGTTTTCGTTTCAATGAATGGATGGTATAAGGAGAAACTTTACTAATAGGATTGATTTAGTTTACTTGAATTTGAGTGATATGATACGGAACATCAGTATTCATCGCGTACTGTAGCAACTGAAAGTAAATACCTGTAACCCAGAGTAGTTATAGTTTACTAAATCATCTTCCCTCAATTTCCGTCACGACATACGAATAAAAACTTCATAGTCAGTCCTACTCAATCGGTAAATTTAGTCGATATTCTAATTACGGAAGCTTAGTTAGATAAACACTAATTCTATCTCCTGTAACTTGGTATGATTCCCTTTTCTATCGGATCTCTTTGCCTTAACCTCTTCAGAATTGGGACGCATTTTTACCTTGAGTTTTGGGTATGATTAGACGATTTTATTGACATTAGAAAGCGTTTATGGAGATCAGAAAATTAATGGTCACAGTCTATTCTAATCCCAACATATGTTTCTGAAGCTGTAGAAAACCAAACGCATTTTTAACTTGAGTTTTGGGTATGATTAGACGATTTTATTGACATTAGAAGGCGTCTATGGAGATCAGAAAATAAATGGCCACAGTCTTTACTATTTTCATCCCAACATATGTTTCTGAAGCTGTAGAAAACCAAATAGCAACCAGAATGAATATGAAAACGCGACCTGGTACTGAAAGGATTAATGTCCCTAAACAATTTTGCGCCTCACCTTCACTATTTTCAAAGGATTCTAGTTGAAGTGAAACGGATTTTTAAGGGTGTTTCTGTAACTTTAATGGAATGTTAACAAGGCATTTGCATTACCAACAGGACAAATCACCTTTAGAACTCGGCTAATTGTCACTGTGGCCCTTAAAATTGGTCGCCGTGAAAGGAAGTGTTTTTCAATATGACGCTTAGTGTACAGAGCAGCGAGTTAGCGCGATCGTAAGGCTGTGAAATGCATTACCGCTGGCCTTTACCCTGTGACATTCACGTCCGCCATACAAAATATGACTGATTTCTGACTGCTCTAGATGTTCGAGGGGTGGCAGCGACCATTTTGAGATCAAGGTTAAGTGTTGTTAGTTAGGGAGGCACACGGGGTCGGGCAGCACATCCTGGAGCCCCGCCAAGACTTTGTAGAGAGCACGTCAGCACACTTTACTGGGCCCTAACTTCTTACTGATCTAAGAGTTGTCCTTTTTTTTTTTACATTACCTTACGTTGTTGCAGCTTTAACAATTATATGATTATACACATGAATTAAGTAATAGATTTGTCTGTATATGCAATGGTAATACTTATTTTTCATTCTAATTCTTAACGTCAAGCATTACGGTTCCTGTTTGATGAAATGTTACAGCAAGGACGATCAAAGCCAGTGTTTCATAAGCCAGGTGTTCTCTTACGCAAACAACGCTTGGCTCTTGTTTAATAATTGTTCACTCTGCTGCAGCTCCAATTCACGGGACGGTGTTGGTGGGGAAATGTTTTGACTTTTGGTGTGTGTGTGTGTGTGTGTGTGTGTGTGTGTGTGTGTGTGTGTGTGTGTGTGTGTGTGTGTGTGTGTGTGTGTGTGTGTGTGTGTGTGTGTGTGTGTGTTCAGTTATAGATTACATAATATATTTGACATGGGCATCCTTTTCCTGTTCATGTCAGAATTATGACTAACTTTCCCTAATACAATCTCACTGTACTGATTGAAATATATATATAGATTACATAATATATTTGACATGGGCATCCTTTTCCTGTGCATGTCAGAATTATGACTAACTTTCCCTAATACAATCTCACTGTACTGATTGAAATATGAAATGAAACGCGCGCACACACACACACACACACACACACACACACACGAATAAAAAGTAGTAATTTTATGAAGCTGACTGAGATATTATGAACTACTTTACAAGGACACAAAATAATGAATTAAGACACTACAGTACTTCAACTTCTTATTCTGTAACTATTAACCGTCCCGCCAGGCTTACCTCGCGAAAAATGGATAGAAAAAAAAGCTCTCAGGTTCCTTTATTACCCTAGATTAATTTTGAAGCTGAGGTGACCCGAGAAAGCCTCCTCTCCGTCGCTGCCAGAAAGTTCTCTTCAACGCCCCATGCACCACGCCCACCCATTCCTGGAGCCGCCCATGCTTATACTCGCTACCTATTCTTGTGTCTTCTACGTAACACTTAAAACTCCTTGTAAATGGGACGATGAGGAAATAAATTGGCGATTCTATAAATTGCCTTTACTTATGATAATGATAACATGTTACGTTTTTTTCTCCTTCGTAAGGCATAAAACTTCTTCAAAATGGGAGGATCAAGAAAAAGTATGGAGGAAAATTGGCGATTCTATAATTCACCTTTGTTTAAGATAATGATAATCTGTTTACGTTTTCTTTTCTGTAAAGCTTAAAAACTCCTTCAAAATGGGAGTATCAAGAACAGTATGGAGCTAAATTGGTGATTATATAACTTGCCTTTGCTTAACACCATTATTAATAATAATAATAATAATAATAATAATAATAATAATAATAATAATAATAATAATAATAATAATAATAATAATAATAATAATAATAATAATAATAATAATAATACGAGTAATGTTCTATAACTTTGCTTAATCCCTTCAGTACTGGAACACATTTTTACCTTGAATTTTGTTTACCATTAGATCATTTTATTGACATTAGGAAGGGTCTATGGAGGTCAGAGGATTAATGGCCACAGTCTTCACTATTTCAATCCCCCACATGAGTTTCTGAAGCTGTATAAAATCACCAAATAGTCACCAGAATGAATATGGAAACACGTCCTGGTACTGAAGGGGTTAATGTGTTCTGGGAGCTTCCTTGAGTATAAGTCAACTCGCCTGACATATGGTTCCTGTATTCTGATGGTTTTGAAGGCCACAGCTGGAGACAAGAACAAACAGTCATTATTCATTACTATTTACATGAGGTACAGTACATCCCATTCTTATCTGTTACTAGAAGCTCCCTTGTCTTCAGCTCTCGGGGTTCGAAGTGAGGGCTGTGGAGATTCTTGATAACCACACCCTTCTTCCCCAAAAAAGGAAAGACTTGGTTGGGTTTAATGCCTATCGACTGCGCAAGGGTCATTAAGGCAGACTTGTTAGCTTGTGGCCAGTCCTTAGCTGGTGAATGAAGAGAAAACATCACTAATCTCACCATGTAACTGCCGCGGGTTAGGATTGAACTTGTGCCATCTGTCCTCCCATCAAGTCTTCCCGTTTTCATTCTCTTCTTGTGCCGACACTGTGGACAAGCGATACAACGAAACAAATTGATCCCTTATTCATTCTCTTCTTGCGCCAATAATAAGTGATAAAACGAAACAATTTGGTCACAATTCCATTCTTTTCTTGCGCCAATACTGTAGACAAACGATACAACGAAACTTGATCCGTTATTCATTCTCTTCTTGCGCCAATACTGTATAGACAAGAGATAAAACGAAACAATTTGGTGTCTAGCTGTCTGAATTCCACGACCATTGACAATAAAAGTACAGCATTTGTCCCCACGCGAGTCAGCGGCAACGGGCGTTAATACCACAGAATGAGCCAACAAACCCGTGTTCCTGACAGTTCGGAACACCCAACAAGACAGGAGATTAGTCCAGCTGGCCCGCTACCCACAATGCACTGCGCTCTTGACAACACGGGGTCCTTTTTGTTAAAACTCATTAGATTTTCGTAAGGACTATTAATAAATGCCAGAAAGGGTCATTATTCCTTTTTCATAATGTAGAATTCCTTTTTAAATTTGAATGAAAACTCACCAAAAATTTCGAATAAAGGTTTTAACAAATCCATGAAAGAGTCAGAAAATTTGAGAATAGTAGTAGTAGTAGAATAGTAGTAGTAGGAGTAGAAGAAATAGTAGAAGTAGAAGTGGAAGTAAAACAAGCATGTAGTAGTAATAGTAACAGCAGTAGTAGTAGTAGTAATAGTAGCAATAGGAGTAGCAATAAAATTAGTAGTAGCAGTGGTAATAACAGTAGCAATACGAGTAGCAGTAGTAGTAGTAAACACACGTAGCATAACACAACAACAAATGCAACCTTGAACATGTACATAGTTACAGCCAGCCATAGTCTTCCTGTTTTTCTCAGCGTCAGCACAAGTGAGGTGTGTGGTACCCTTGGAAGTTGGGACATAATGATAAGATCGCTTGGCACTCACTCCTTCGCACTGGCTGTCTTTATTTTGTTCAGAGTCTCGGTGTTGGGTCTGTGAGGAGTGAGGACAAAATTGACAGAGGAAGGATGAAGGAAAGAAGGTTATCCTGGGTCGGTGAAGAGTGAAGACAGAATTGACTAAGTACGAGTGAAGGAAAGAAGGTTATGCTGGGTCGGTGAAGGGTGAGGACGGAATTGACTGAGGAAGGGTGAAGGAAGGAAGGTTAAGCTTGTCACACACTACACTGACTTCAAACTAATTTATTCCAGACCTTGAAGATAAGACTACAATTATGCACAGTTCCAGCACTATCTATATTACCCACTATTACAGCAATTTCACAACCTGAAGGCACGCGAACAAGGTAACACTACCACTTCCTGTTGCTCTCACTCCTTCACTGGTCTAAGGATTCCTGTTTTGTTTCGAAAGGTACAGATCTCAAATTAACGTTGTATTTCTATCAAAACTCCTGATTAATATCAACCAAGGCCTGCTGAAAATAGTCGACGAAATGTTTCAGTCCACTGTCCAAATATTTTTTGATATGAAGAATCTTCCATGGTCTATTCACGAAGGAAAAAGGGATTGAATGACTGGAATAATAAGACGAATGACTGGAATAACGTTAGAAATGACTGGAATAATACGATTGATCAAAATAACAAGGAAAATAAGAACATAATAACCGGAATAAAGTGAAAAGTGACTAGAATGCAAAGAATCACTGAAATAACATGAAGAATGGCTGGAATAGTTTGCATAAAGACTGGAATGACATGGAAGAAAAAAAATAAACACAAGGTAACTACACTTCCTGACGTCATCAACTGTGAGTCACCGGAAGATGAGTCATACATTGGCAAGAAAGAACAGCAGAGGAAAGAAAAAGAAAAGTTATCTGTCACATGCTTATTTATATACTGTGTCTATATGTATGTGTGTGTCCACCTGTTTGTCAGTCAGTCTGTCTGCTTATATATTTATTCGTCTATCTATATCTATCTACCTATCTTTTTCGTCTGTTTGTCTGTCTGTCCGTCTGTTTACCCATCTACGTGAGTGCCTACCATTGTCTGTCTGTCTATAAACCTATTTGTCTGTCTATATCAAGCTATCTACCCATTTTTGTTGTCTTTGTCTGTTTACTTATTTGCGTGTGTGCTTATCTGTCTGTCTGTCTGTCTATATACCAATTTATCTGTTTATGTATATCAAGCTGTCTACCCATTTTCTTTTGTCTGTCTGTCTGTCTGTCTGTTTACCTATCTATGCGTGTGCCTACCATTATCTGTCTGTCTGTCTATATATCTATATGTCTGTCTGTCTGTTTACCTATCTATGTGTGTGCCTACCAGCCTTTCTGTCTGTCTGTCTATCAGTTGGTCCACATTTCTATCTGTCTGTTTGTCTGTCTATCTTCCTGTCTGTCATAGCTAACAATAGAACTTACAATCATGAACTTCCTACTAAGACGAAGTTTTTCCCCTTGACCGGAAGCTTATTCAGAAAGTAGAAACACGTGGTTCAGTTTTGTCAAAGTGGGTATATACTCATCATTGTCTTTCCTAAACTTTAAATGCCTAATTTGTGCATAATAAAATGCTGTGGACATAGGCCAACACTTCATGAGGCCAGGTGGTGGTGGTGGTGTGGTGGTGGTGGTGGTGGTGGTGGTGGTGGTGGTAGTGGTGGTGGTGGAGTGCAGATTTTAAGAGTATATTTAACTTTAAATAGGGCCTGTGTGTTTGTGTGTGTGTGTGTGTGTGTGTGTGTGTGTGTGTGTGTGTGTGTGTGTGTGTGTGTGTGTGTGTGTGTGTGTGTGTGTGTGTGTGTGTGTGTGTGTGTGTGTGTGTGTGTGTGTGTGTGTGTGTGTGTGTGTGTGTGTGTGTGTGTGTGTGTGTGTGTGTGTGTGTGTGTGCTTATGTTTTACCTAGTTGACTGTATTTAGCTTCTTGAGATAAAATTATTGATTTAAACATTTCATATCATGTTTGCAATATCTCTTTTTTTCTGTTTGTTTGTTTTTCTTCACCACACAAGATGTCCCAACCTACCTGCTCCTGTTCGTACTTCCTTTGTGTTCCACTGTGTCTGTCTTCACTGTCCTCCACTAAATTATACTTCTGCTTTGGAAGATAAACATTTTTTTTAACATTATCAAACATCTAGTCTTGTCTTTTCTCAAAATTTATTCCTACGCACCTTGTCCTTCTATCATTCTTTATCAGATGTGTGTGTGTGTGTGTGTGTGTGTGTGTGTGTGTGTGTGTGTGTGTGTGTGTGTGTGTGTGTGTGTGTGTGTGTGTGTGTGTGTGTGTGTGTGTGTGTGTGTGTGTGTGTGTGTGTAAGAGGATGTGAGCTTCTTTGTCAAACGCCTCAGAAGAATACAAAGATGAAAGCTACAGAAATTTCGTTTTAGGGGCCGCCGTGGTACAGTGGAACCATGCGTGCTTTGGGATCCTAAAGGTCTCCAAGCGCATGGGTTCGAATCCTGTCCACGGTCTGAGTGTAGGTTGGGCTTCCTCACTCGGGGCAACAGTTTCCTAGCGGGTGGGCTTTAAGATAGGAGGTACCCTAAAAAGTATCCCCTTTAGCCCATAAATTCCCGTGAAAAGCCCACATGGTATAAAAAAAAAAATGTAGGGTAACTCTAGCTACCCGTATTGAAGTGAACTCCTGCAGTACCATGACGTTTTTCTGTATTCATTCTGGTTACTATTTGGTGATTTTATATGAAGACTGTGGCCATTAATGTTGTGACCTCCATAGACCCTTCCTAATGTCAATAAAATAGTCTAATCGTACACAAAACTCAAGGTAAAAATGTGTCCCAGAACTGAAGGGGTTAAATATAAGCAGTAATCGCCGCACATTCCTTAAGGTGTTGATGGGGAAGGGAGATAAAAAAGTTGTATATAATGTACAGGTCACCATTATAGCCACGACATCTGCTGGTGTTTAAACTCGCTGGTCCCCTGAGTGAGGTTGAGGCGCCAAACTGTTCCTCTTGTGTTTGGGGAAATGAAGCGACAACCTACGCCTTCTGCCTCACGGGTTACGAGCGCTAGTAAAGGCGTGAACCGGGCGTCTTTCTCAGTGGATTTGTGAATTTAACAGTTTGTGTAGGAAAAAAAATGGATAATTATTTCTCCACATTTTTTTTTTGGAAAGTAGCAAAACAACAAGAGTAATTATTCTCGTTGTTTTTAAGACCAGCCTTGATATAAAGCACTCCCTCCCAACAGCCACGGATTAAGGTTACATTTGTCCTCTGTTGGTTTTTGCATGCCCCGCCACGACGCAAACCTTGACACACACACACACACACACACACACTATTACTACTACTATTCAGCTTCATTCTCTCCACGCCTCCTCTGTCAGTTAAACATAAGAAAGTGGGAAGCAGCAAAACTTAAGTAAATCTAATAAGGGCGAATCCCGTACAAAACACACACACCCATATATATTCTAAATTATTCCCAAACGAATGTATAGGTAAACTGGTGCGATGAAATACTGGTTGGTCTTGGGTTGAAGGTTTTACTCAAGAAATGGATTGTGAGATTAGTTAGTGGTATGAGAAACGTGTGTGTGTGTGTGTGTGTGTGATATTTCTCCTCCTCCTCTTCCTCCTCCTCCTCCTCCTCTTCTTCCTCCTCCTCCTCCTCCTCCTCCTCCTCCTCCTCCTCCTCCTCCTCCTTTTCCCCATCTTTCATTATTCCCATCTTTCATCATCTACGCCTCACACTAAAAGATTATTACACATATACACACACACACACACACACACACACACACACACACACACACACACACACACACACACACACACACACATAAACATCTCGTATCAATATCTTGCCTAACACAGTTCATCTATAGTTCTTATCTTTCTCTGCAGGACACCGCTTTTGCTGACGCCACGAAACAAAGCGGGAAGGAGCAATGTTTCCTCATATGTATAAAGTGAGGTAAGGTGGGCTGGGGGTTTGCTGGGATAGGCTGGGGGGCGGTATAGGTTGAGCTGGGACAGATAACGAACACTGAATGACTAGGGTAGATGTGCTAACTACTGCTTCTTCTCTTTTGTGATATAGTCGTTTTCCTCTCAATCTGATGTGAAGACTAACCAGGTAACGAACACTGGATGACTAAGGGAGATGTGGTGACTACTGCTCCCTTTCTTTTGTGATATAGTCGTAGGTAAAAGATCAACATTCAGACACACTAATACTCATTTTTCACTCAATCTTATGTGAATACTAATCAGGTAACGAGCATTGAATGACTAGGGCAGATGTGCTAACTAATTCTTCTTCTTTTTTGTGATATAATAAACAAAATAGGAGTAGCATTCAAACACACTAACACTCATTTTCTACTCAATCTCATCTGAAAACTAATCAGATTCCAACATGTGTTTTTTCCTATTCCCACTTAGGAATCCTGACTTCTTTTCTAAATAGAATAACAAAAGCGCACTTAAAAATCCCAGTAATCTCCATTGGCGCATTATAGAGTAAGTGAGACAGACGCAGGAACGTTGAAGAACACCAATCTTAGGTTCATATCCAGACTCCAGACACACTTTGCTCTCTCACCACGACTATTTTCAGAGGCCACTTAGATGATTTAGGGATTTTTCAAGAATTTTCCTTCTGTTAATAGCGTATAAGTCTTGTCATTCTGTCATAAGAGACATAAAAGCACCTTAAAAACTCGTGTAACTATAAATAAAGCCTTTTGAAATAGTGGAAGTGAGGCGCACAAATACGAGGTTTAATCTTACTCTGATCTATTGTCGCCATACAAACTCTGACAGCTGGACTCTTGACAAATCAAAGGACTTAAGATTGAAGTAAAAGGGCAACGCACAATGGAAAAGAGTGCAGGTTAATACAAAATTCGGATCATGTCAAGATTAGCGAACATTCCAGCTCTCCTCGTTTCCCGGCTTCCTCTTCGCAGCTCTTTCACTCAGCTGGCATGACGTATGAATTAAAATAACCAAAACTAACCTAACCGTAACTTTAACCTAACCTAACCTTAGATAAAATTAGCATTATGTTAAGTTAGGCTAAAGGTTAGGTTACTTTTGCCTTTACATATTTTCATATACGCTAAGTGAAAGATCTGCAACGGAGGAGCCGGGATACGAGATGAGCTGGAAAGTTCGCTAACACTGACATGGTTCCTAAATTCTAACCAAGACTGTCTAGATGAGATAAACAGAACGTGAATCAACGGAAAGCATTGCATCACTAGATTAGCCCAGCGATGCCTTTCATAACCCAACCCAAGAAGTGTGTCAGGTGGAAGGCAGGTGGTCGCTTCATTCCTGTGAGGGGCAGTGTGTTTCCCTGCCGAACCTCGCAAGCAGCCAACAAGGTCCCGCAGTGCATCCTTGATATCACCCGTGCCAAATGGGATTTTTTCTGCGTTACGGGTGCGTGTATTTAGGAGTCAGGCTTAATTGTGCAGCTGTACCTGAGTGTAAAACCTGACATCGCTCTAGAAGATATTTTGATTGTGGCTGTTCACAGAGGGTAATTGAGAAAGTTGTATAAGCACAGTGTTGTTTATCTATCATCGCATAAGTTGTAAGTTGGTGTTTTTTTTTTTATGCCTTGAGGTCTTATTATCAGTATATTCAAACGTCAGGGAGATGGTATTATTGTTTTTCGTATATCATTATATGTTTATACAAATTATTTTCACTTTTTTACCTCACTTTTATCATTTACATTCTATTCTTACTTTGTTTTTTAATCTTTTTTGTAAAATGAGAAAGAAAACACTATTCATCACAGCTATCACTACCTTACGTTGATAAATAACCAGCATTACATAACCCCAGCGCACATCCTGTCTACACATCGTATCCCAGATAAACCCGGAGGCCAATGACAGGAGGGACGCTTCCCCACCTTCCCCCCACACTCCATCTTGCCGCTGAAATAGAGTCTGTCAAGTATTACATCACAGTTTAGCACCATCACATGTCTGAGAGAGAAATGTCCCTTGTTTTTTCTCTCTCTTTTATCCTTCACCATGTGGGCTTGTATGAAGTGGCTCTTCTTCACGGAGCGACGACTCAGAATTGCCTGTTCTAACGCCAAGTGCCAATCGTAAACAGCATCGGGGAATTTAATGTCTGGCACCTTTATGACACTACCGATTTGTTGAAGGCTTCCGGTCACTTTATCTCTTCTTGATATACCCAATGAAGTTTCAACCCTTTCAGTATTGGGACCTATTTTTTAACCATGAGTTTTGGGTATGAGTGGACGATTTTATTTAGATTAAGAAGGGTCTACGGAGATCAGAAGATTAATGGCCAGAGTCTTCACTATTGTAGTCCCCCATACAAGTATCTGATGTTGTATAAAATGAAATAGTAAACAGAATGAATAAGAAAACGTGGCATGGTACTGAAGGGGTTAAGTTTTCCGTACCTTCCTCTTTGTTTCGAATACTCTTCGTCTAACAGAGATGAAAAATAAGAACATCAAAGTATAGAAGGAGCCGCAAGATGCCAGACGTTCACATATTTCTATCCATAATTCATATATTTCTTTAAAAAGTTCATAATAATTCATGTCCAACAACCTGATTACTAGTACTATTCCGATCATCTGCAAATCTATTCGTGAACTAATATCTATCGAATCAATTATGTGATTTTAGTATGAGTAGCATCGATAATGGTCATAGTTATCTAGAATCACTCTTAGGAATTACACAAAAAAACAACTGTCGCCTTTTTAATCTCTTTAGTACCATGACACGTTTTTATATTCATTCTGCTTACTATTTGGTGATTTTAAACAGCTTCAGAAACTCATGTGGGGTATTAGAATAGTGAACACTGGCTATTAATCCTCTGATCTCTATAGACCTTTCCTGATGTAAATAAAATCGTCTAATAACACCCAAAACTCAAGATAAAAATGCGTCTCAGTATTGAAGGGGTTCATGAAGCACGGTGATTAGCGACAGTTGTATGTGAAGTGCTTTAAATAAACACATTTCCTTGATGACAAATATAATGTTTACAAAAACCGGATTGCCGAACAACATAACAGAAATGACAAGGCTGAGTGTCGCGTACCCATGATGCCCAGCTGATGCCGTAAGCCACACATGACTCAACACAGCTGCCCTGACTCATCAATAGATGGTTTGACATGGCACGCACATTACGCAGAGACGAAACTTTGACGGCGTGGTTCCCTGACACGAGAGACACGAGTGGCACTGAGGCTCATAAAGAAATCGCTAAGTCTGAGTCACTCTACCGGAAACACACACACACACACACACACACACACACACACACACACACACACACACACACACTGTCCATTGTACTCTTATTAAGTGTACTCTTTGGCCTCACTTTCGCTTCAAAGCTTTATCAGATTAAGGAAATGTAAATAGATTAAGTCAGGTTGTTTTTTTCCTTGTCGCTGTGCAGGACAAGTTACGTGTGTGTGTGTGTGTGTGTGTGTGTGTGTGTTTCAACTGTGTACATTTTCACTGCGCAGCGACACAAACACTACTTCTCTCTACAACCAATCGATCGGTGCAATAACACATCTTCTTAATCACTTATGTCAGCTAGAGGCAATTTAACAACACGCACCTTTCCGCACTTGGGGCAGCTGTTGATTCACAGAGCGTAGTGCCAACCATCTGCACAGGCTAATATTAATCTGGAGGTATCCGGGTCAGGCAGGAGCAAGGCAGGAGCAAGTGTGTCGAGCGCCCTGCCACGCCCAGAACCACAATACTGACCCTCGTTTAAGTACACGATTGGTTACACTGCTCCAGGGCAACGTTCAGGATGTTATGGAATTGCTTAACCCCTCAATACAGTGACACATTTTTAGCTTGAGATTCGTGCGCGATTAGACCATTTTATTTACATTAGGAAGGGTCAATGGAGGTCAGAAGATTAATGGCCAGTCTTCACTATTTTAATTCCCTCATAAGTTTCTGAAGCTGTATAAAATCACCAAATAGCAAGCAGAATGGGTATGGTAACGCATCATGGTACTGAAGGAGTTATTGTTACAAAATCTTTAAAAAAAATCAATCGATGAATTAAAGAAACAATGTAAATGTCAAACACTTGCTAATTTGTATTCAAGTGAATCAATCCTTGCATGTTCAGTATACTATAACTAGCGACAGTCCCACTCTATTGCACCTAAACAATTTCTACTACAAGAACGATAATGGGGCCACAATACTGACCCTTGCTCAGGTACAGGATTGGTCTCACTGCTCCAGGGTAACGTTCAGGATGTTATGGAAGTGCTTAACTGTTACAAAATCTTTAAAAAATCAATCGGTAAATGAAAACAAAAAAAACTATGCAGATTTCGAAAAACTCTCTCTCTAGCTCATTTTCATTCCGGTGTGTTGTAAGAACATAAGAACATAAAAAAAGAGGGAAGGTGCAAGATACCGCCAAGCCTACACGTGGCAATCCCTGTGTGATTAAAGCTACCTAATTCTATCTATCATCCCCATCCATGAACTTATCTAATCTTCTTTTAAAGCTCCCTATTGACTCAGCCCTGACCACATGACCACTGAGACCCTTCCACTCATCAACCCTTGCATGTTCGGTACTAACTAGCACTTAACTTCTTCAGTACTGGGACATATTTTATTATGAAGTTTGTTTGGATGTAATTAGAGAATTTTATTTAAATCAGGAAGGGTCTATGTAGGTCAGATGATTGATGGCCAGAGTCTTCACTATTCTAATTCCCACGTAAGTTTCTGAAGCAGTATAAACTCACCAAATAGTAACCAGAATGAATACCAAAATGCGTCAATGGGTTAAATACTTTCTGCTACAAGAACAATAATGGTGGTGCCGCTGAGTAAGACCTCCACGCCCACCAGCCACGGCCACCAGCCACGCGCATGCACTCACTGCCACTCGTAACACCTAAACAAATTAACACCGAGGCGCGCCAAGCAACCTTGTCTCGGCTGTCAAGTTGTCCGCCGCTGTCTGTTAGTCCCAACAACCCGTGCCACTTTCCCCACTTTCCTTTTCATTGTCGTTTGCAGGAAATGGGTCAAGAACGGAAACACAAAGGATAAAGAGAGAAAGGTGTCCGCTGTCCCTCAAACTACGCGACAGCAGGAGACTTCAAGGATTTTTTAGTCATAGTAATTGAGGGTTTGCCAGGGTGAGTGTCTAAAAAAATTCAGCACTATTAACTCCTTCGATACTGGGACGCTTTTTCTACCATGAGTACGATTAGGCGATTTTATTTACATTAGGAAGGGTCTATGGAGGTCAAAAGATTACTGGTCGGTTTTCATTATTTTAATCCCCACATAAGATTCTGGAGCTGTATTAAATCCCCAAGTAGTAAGCAGAATTGATATGAAAACGCGTCACGGTACCGAAATGTTTAAGAGAAAATACGTAAAAGATCACCTAAGCACATCTATGGCCACTAAAAACCACATGTATGTATCAGAAAAAAAAAGTATTGAAGTATACAGACCTAGAATCCCATACTGATTTAATTCGCTGGTTGACACGATGTTCTTTTCTCAAGGCAGCGTAAGAGATGCAATAGTAAGGAGTCAGAGAAAATAACACTACGAATTCCATCCATACATCATTGAACCCTTACATTTCAAAGACTACCAGAACTTGACTCACGCGCAAAATATGAGACGAAGAAAGAAAAATGTCGCTACATGCACTTGCTACCCACGGAGAGATATAAGGCAAATTGAAGCAGACACAAACAAAAAGAAAAGGAGTTCATGTGGTAAATATTATGAGTAAGGAACCAGAACGCCTGCCATCTGGTGCTGGTCTCGCCGCCCACCTTCACATCCCGAGTGCTCTCTCCCCTTAACAGCCAAAATACCCCATGAAAAGAGAGAGAGAGAGAGAGAGAGAGAGGTAGGCAGGCAGGCAGGCAGGCAGACAGACAGACAGACAGACAGACAGAGAGAGAGAGAGAGAGAGAGAGAGAGAGAGAGAGAGAGAGAGAGAGAGAGAGAGAGAGAGAGAGAGAGAGAGAGAGAGAGAGAGAGAGAGAGAGAGAGAGAGAGAGAGAGAGAGAGAGAGACTGTAATTTCCTCCCTCACTCGCAAAACCCACTCAAAAACTAATAACACACACCTCAGCGGCAAATTACGTTATGCTAGGTAAGCTCATTTCAATTTGTGAGAATTTATCAAGGGTGAACACTATTCTGGATGGAATCTTCGTGTGGGTGGAATTTAATTGGATATGACGTAGAAACTAATCCAGGTGTGAAGGCAATCTGCTCCAACCACACACCTCTATTTTCTGAGCCGGATAACTCACGTACTTATGATAAATTAACCACGTGACTGTCACAAGCATTCTCCCGCGCTGAATCACCTTTTTTATGAACGCTTGGATGGTGGTGGTGATAAGGAACGACCACCAGGCAGGGCGATGGTAGGTAGGGAAAGTATGCAGCCTCAACAGCCACCTACTCTCACTACACCTGGCAAATTCTCGCTCATACGACCATATTCTGAAACGTCACTACATTCATACGCTCTTACTGACGTGACACTTTTTTTCAGGTATATTTATGGTTTAACCCCTTCAGTATCATGACACGTCTTTATATTTATTCTGGTTACTGTTTGGCAATTTTATACAGCTTCAGAATCTCATGTGGGGTTTAAATAGTGAAGACTCTGGACCATTAATCTTCTGATCTCCATAAACCCTTCCTAATTTAGATAAAATCGTCTAATCACACACAAAATTCATGGTAAGAATGCGTCCCAGTACTGAAGGGGTTAAGAGAGAGATTAGTAAGATTTCTAGAATATGAGTAACAGAAGCACTAAGAAAACCCCCTTCTAGATATCTCTACAGCCTTTCAAAATACTGGTAGTGAGACGGCAGAGCGTTTCTGAATACCGGCTCTTTATCCCAACAAGAGAGAATTTTTATGACCGTTTCTGAGGCATTACTGTTTCTCATTCGCTGGATAAATCTTGTAGGTGCAGCGCAGATGAGTAGCAGGTGTCTTGTGTCTCGTGTCTCGTGTTTCGTGATGGTGTAGATATGTCAGGGCTTCGGTAATTAGTAGCAGCCTCAACTTAACACACACGGGGGACCTCTAACAACATATAGCACACTTCAGAGTGGTAGTGACATAAGTTAATAAGAAGGGAAGGAGGGGAAGAGAGAGAGAGAGAGAGAGAGAGAGAGAGAGAGAGAGAGAGAGAGAGAGAGAGAGAGAGAGAGAGAGAGAGAGAGAGAGAGAGAGAGAGAGAGAGAGAGAGAGAGAGAGAGAGAGAGAGAGAGAGAGAGAGAGAGAGAGAGAGAGAGAGAGAGAGAGAGAGAGAGAGAGAGAGAGAGAGAGAGAGAGAGAGAGAGAGAGAGAGAGAGAGAGAGAGAGAGAGAGAGAGAGAGAGAGAGAGAGAGAGAGAGAGAGAGAGAGAGAGAGAGAGAGAGAGAGAGAGAGAGAGAGAGAGAGAGAGAGAGAGATGCCCGAATGATGCCGTGTTGTCATATTATTAGAAGAGTGAAGTTGTATGAGCAGCGTCGGTCGCCTCTTCCTGGCCTGGTCGTGCCAAGCCAGCGGCCAGGGTCGCCGGTGGGCGGCTTGCGGGGGAGTAGAGCGGCGGTAAGGAATGCAAGGCCCTGGTGTGGGGAGTGAAGGCATAATGTAGATACTGTGAGTGATTCCTACTGTAGTTTGAAAATTATAAACTGCTTAGTAGAATCTGCGAAGGGGAAGTTTTTTATCCTCGAATATTTACCTTAATTTTTTTCTTGATTTGATATATGGCAGACAGGTATTTGAATTCATGAGTGAGTAATGAGTGAAGTGTTAGGGACAAATCACTGCGATCTTTTGTCAAGGCCATGGAACTAATTAAGCGGCTTGAAGGGACGATTGCCTTTTTTTTTTTAGTCGCTTGGTCAAAGGCTAAAATTATTCAAGATGACTTAATTATAGAACACCACCCAGCCAAGAAACAGTATACCATCGCCTCAGGGCTGTACAAAACTGTGAATTCTTCTGCTTGAGTTTCTTTACATACATACACACACACACACACACACACACACACACACACACACACACACACACACACACACACACACACACACACACACACACACCCTTGGCTCCAGTGCTGGTGCTAACCCCGCCTTTCTCCCACGCCGTCCCTACCACGTTCCTAATGCACACTTAAACGTCTGCTGGTAATGACGAGTGGGAGGCACAGGCGTGGCTTGCAGCGTGCCTTACTGCCCTGCCAACGAGGGGGCGGGGCGGATGTAGTTCTTCCTCTCCGTGTTTTTGTATCTTGGCCTCCATACACATTATCGCTGACTGTTTCAATGTATACACTGTTCCCATACACATGCAATTGTGCTCGAGATTATATATGTATCAGTCAGTCATTATGGCATTGAGTTTGACGGGGTTTTTTATGCATTCCTACTTCATGCTACTGTTTGCACGGTCCACTATTATTATTCTTATTAGCTGCTTCAACAGTATTTCAAAGATGTTAGTGTCAATTCAACATACATTAACGCATCAGTAACAGGAAAAACAGCTAAAGAAAACGAGCTAATTACTACGGTTTTTTTAAACAGTCCCAAAGTGAGAGAACAGAGCGCCTGAGAGTAGGAAGTTTTAAGTTATTAGTTAGTGTCCAGCGCAGCGCCGTGACAGTGACGGTAACTCCCGAACACAGTCATGGCGAGACTTCTAAACACTAAACACTGTCGCTTGCTGGTTAGGCACTTTACAGACGCTTACTCATAGAAACTTGCCAGAGAGAGAGAGAGAGAGAGAGAGAGAGAGAGAGAGAGAGAGAGAGAGACAGACAGACAGACAGACAGACAGACAGACAGACAGACAGACAGACAGACAGACAGACAGACAGATAGATAGATAGACAGATAGAGAGAGAGAATTAGAATCAGAATCAGAATCAGAATCACTTTATTTCCATTAACAATGGCTATTCTTTACATGAGTTATTAACATACAAAAAGGTAAAAATAATGCACAAGATTTTAGAACAATGATAATAATAGATAAGAGTAAAAATGATACATTACATTCTAGAATAATAATAACAGATAGCTAAGACAAAAAATAAAAATAAAAAACATTTAAAAAGAAGTAAAAACAAATAAAACCAGGTTTATGACTAAAAGTAAATTTTAAAAAACTAGTAAAATAAGTTTACAACTAAAATGTAAGTGAAGTACAGTCTATTAATATTAGAACAGTGAGTTCAGTCATAAAAGAACGTGCTAACTTATAGCATGAGGAAGATCTTTAGGCGTCTTTTGAAGGAGGACAGTGTGTTTGAGTTTTTAACATGCGAAGGCAAGTCATTCCACAATTTGGGTCCCAAGACAGTGATAGAGCGTTTGCCAGTGTCTGTGTGAGTGAGAGGTGCGTGAACATTATATTGGTGCCGTGTTGTGTAGGTGTGACCCGAGACTTCGCTATGAATAGGCAGGTGCATGTACATACCATCCAGGAAATATTTAGTTTTTCACCTTATATACATGGACGGCAACAGAGAGAGAGAGAGAGAGAGAGAGAGAGAGAGAGAGAGAGAGAGAGAGAGAGAGAGAGAGAGAGAGAGAGAGAGAGAGAGAGAGAGAGAGAGAGAGAGAGAGAGAGAGAGAGAGAGAGAGAGAGAGAGAGAGAGAGAGAGAGAGAGAGAGAGAGAGATGATAAGTGTATACATGCGCGTACGTGTACAAAAACAGAAAGATTTATTTTTTCTCATGAGAGTACGAATGTGTGTAAATTGGACGGCAGCCACTGACAAGACAATTTCTTTATGACGAGAGTGACAAGTGAAGGTTCTGATTCGTCCTCGCCCTACCAAACACCCTTACTTCCTCCATATACTCCTCCTCCTCCTCCTCCTCCTCCTCAACCTGCAACATCGCCCACCTTCCACCTACCACCTACTGTCTCGCCTCCCTCACTCCCTCACCACCTTCATCTTCCATCTCTTCTTGTCCAGGCTACCACTTTATAGGCCAAGAAACCAATTAAAAGTGACGATATGAAGCTTAAAGATCACATATTCGTATTCATTATTCAGTTTGTTGGAAATAGATATAATGGAAAGGTTTAGGATTGAGATCAGGATTATAGTCAGCCAACCCGGTTAATTTTGATTTAAAGTCAGCAATGAGAGTTGAGTGGCGGGTATTATGTCTTCGGCACAGAGACACTTTGTAGTAGATTAGGTCATGATGATCAACAAGGCCCAGGTGGCTTAGAGAGAGAGAGAGAGAGAGAGAGAGAGAGAGAGAGAGAGAGAGAGAGAGAGAGAGAGAGAGAGAGAGAGAGAGAGAGAGAGAGAGAGAGAGAGAGAGAGAGAGAGAGAGAGAGAGAGAGAGAGAGAGAGAGAGAGAGAGAGAGAGAGAGAGAGAGAGAGAGAGAGAGAGAGAGAGAGAGAGAGAGAGAGAGAGAGAGAGAGAGAGAGAGAGAGAGAGAGAGAGAGAGAGAGAGAGAGAGAGAGAGAGAGAGAGAGAGAGAGAGAGAGAGAGAGAGAGAGAGAGAGAGAGAGAGAGAGAGAGAGAGAGAGAGAGAGAGAGAGAGAGAGAGAGAGAGAGAGAGAGAGAGAGAGAGAGAGAGAGAGAGAGAGAGAGAGAGAGAGAGAGAGAGAGAGAGAGAGAGAGAGAGAGAGAGAGAGAGAGAGAGAGAGAGAGAGAGAGAGAGAGAGAGAGAGAGAGAGAGAGAGAGAGAGAGAGAGAGAGAGAGAGAGAGAGAGAGAGAGAGAGAGAGAGAGAGAGAGAGAGAGAGAGAGAGAGAGAGAGAGAGAGAGAGAGAGAGAGAGAGAGAGAGAGAGAGAGAGAGAGAGAGAGAGAGAGAGAGAGAGAGAGAGAGAGAGAGAGAGAGAGAGAGAGAGAGAGAGAGAGAGAGAGAGAGAGAGAGAGAGAGAGAGAGAGAGAGAGAGAGAGAGAGAGAGAGAGAGAGAGAGAGAGAGAGAGAGAGAGAGAGAGAGAGAGAGAGAGAGAGAGAGAGAGAGAGAGGAGCTTGCTGAGTTGCGCACACACACACACACACACACACACACACACACACACACACACACACACACACACACACACACACACACACACACACACACACACACACACACACACCACCACCACCACCACCACCACCATCACCAAGAAAAACAACAAGTGTGTACAACTGCTACATCAACAACAAGTGTGTGTGTGTTCTTATTCCTACTATATCTTTTACGAAAATAGTAGATATTATGCTGATACACTACATATAAATCATTGTTTTATTGATTCCCTGTTGTTGTTGTCGTTGTGGCTTGCCTGGTCGTCGTTCACACACCTGCGCCAGAGTGTAGCACTGTCGACAGGTTCTATGGACGCCCTAATGTTGAGTCTACGCTTAATTAATCCTGGCACAAGCGAGACGTGTTTCCCCGATGCTTAATGAATGACGTCACGGTAAATAAACTTTATGGCTGGAGGGTATTTTGAGAATATTTGCGTTCTCCGTCTGTATGTGACCTTGTATTCGTTCGCAGACATGGATAAAGTGAAAACTGTACTGAAAAAGTCACTTACGGGGGTATTTTGAGAATATTTCCGTTCTTTGTCCTTATGTGAACTTGTATTCGTTCGCAGACATGAATAAAGTGAAAGCTGTACTGAAAAACTAACTTAGGCGGTATTTTGAGAATATTTGCGTTCTCTCTCCGTATGTAGCCTTGTATTCGTTCGCAAATATGAATAAAGTGAAAGCTGTATTGAAGTCACTTGGTGCTTGGATGCTATTCTCTTCTGTTTTTGTTTACCAGTCAGCTGCTCACTTCCTCTCGTTGGCCGCTCCATCACTTAAGTTGGTTCACGTTTGGCAAACTTTACTGTTAGACGAATTTATGTGTAAGCTTCCCATATTTCAAGCTTAACCAAAAGACATGGAAAGAAAAGCAGACGTGGCAAAAATGTTTATGAGGTATGTAGGTCAGCTAAATGTGCCACAATAAAGTGTAGAGGGAAGGAAGTGAGAAGCGGTGGCGTCTGAATACCAAGAGGAAACGCCAGTACGAGACTGTTACGGTAAGGAAGCTGGTGGGCAGGAAATTACTAATATTATTCACTTCCGGATGTTTTCACCATTTATGACGTAACATCCATGTGCAAGCACCCTTATAAACCCCCATAACTTTTAGTGCAGTGCGTTTAGAATAGAAAAAAGACACTTGAGTACTAACATTATTCCCTTCCGAATCTTTTGCACCATTCATGACGTAACATACGAGTACATGTGCAAGAACCCCCATATCTTCTACTACAGTGCGTTTAGAATAGAGAAAAGACACTTGAGAATGCAGCGACTATTTTTCTCAGTGGATCATTGAATTAAAAACCACATTTCTTATCTTTCTTTAGTCCCTTCAGTACCATGACGTGTTTTTATATTCATTTTTTTTTTTTTTCATGCAGGAGAGAAGGCCAGCCAAGGGCAACTTTAAAAAATGACCAAATTTTAAAAAGGCCCACATTTTTCTGCTTCATACAGCTTCAGAAACTCATGTGGGTATTAAAATAGTGAAGGTTCGGGCCATTAATCTTCTGACCTCCATAGACCCTTGCTAATATCAATAAAATGGTCTAATCGCACACAAAGCTCACGATAAAAACGCGTCCCAGTACTGGAAAAGTTAATAATCTGTATAAAAATCAACTCTCAACTCAGTATACAAAATAAAACAATGACTAGAGTAAGAATATTCACCGACAGCTTTAAATAGAACGATGTGCACAAGGAAAACAACTCAAGCTTTATAATGGGAGGACATGTTTCCCTCCCAAAGCTCCACTGGTGACGACACTGGTGGGCTGCTGCTGGAGAGAAGGTTAGAGTGAGTGATTTGGAGGTATTGTTGATCGCGGCAGGAGGTGTGGACGGAAGTAGTAATTCGAGGTCGTCACAAGGAAGAGGGGTAGGAAGAACAGAAGGCGTGGCGAGGGTACACTGCATCCATCTTTGCTTCGTATACACAGAGAGAGAGAGAGAGAGAGAGAGAGAGAGAGAGAGAGAGAGAGAGAGAGAGAGAGAGAGAGAGAGAGAGAGAGAGAGAGATATTCATCACTGTTTGATGTTGGTAATACTGCCACAACACCAAAAATATCGTAGCTGGGAATCCCACCACCTCACAGTGCTGCCAACGATTCTCTCTCTCTCTCTCTCTCTCTCTCTCTCTCTGTGTGTGTGTGTGTGTGTGTGTGTGTGTGTGTGTGTGTGTGTGTGCATGTGTGTTTCACTGTTTGATCTGCTGCAGTCTCTGACGAGACAGCCAGACGTTACCCTACGGAACGAGCTCAGAGCTCATTATTTCCGATCTTCGGATAGGCCTGAGACCAGGCACACACCACACACCGGAACAACAAGGTCACAACTCCTCGATTTACATCCCGTACCTACTCACTGCTAGGTGAACAGGGGCTACACGTGAAAGGAGACACACCCAAATTGTGTTTATGTTTGTGTTTATGTGTGTGTGTGTGTGTGTGTGTGTTTCAGTGTTTGATCTGCTGCAGTCTCTGACGAGACAGCCAGACGTTACCCTACGGAACGAAACGAGCTCAGAGCTCATTATTTCCGATCTTCGGAGAGGCCTGAGACCAGGCACACATCACACACCGGAACAACAAGGTCACAACTCCTCGATTTACATCCCGTATCTACTCACTGCTAGGTGAACAGGGGCTACACGTGAAAGGAGACACACCCAAATTGTGTTTGTGTTTGTGTTTATGTGTGTGTGTGTGTGTGTGTGTGTGTGTGTGTGTGTGTGTGTGTGTGTGTGTGTGTGTGTGTGTGTGTGTGTGTGTGTGTGTGTGTGTGTGTGTGTGTGTGTGTGTGTGTGTGTGTGTGTGTGTGTGTGTGTGTGTGTGTGTGTGTGTGTGTGTGTGTGTGTGTGTGTGTGTATGATATATTATGAACACTGACATGAATGAGAGCAGGAATGAACGAGCAGATATGTAGGTATTCAGATTTTCTTTTTTTTGCGGAGGACCTTTGTTACTATTTTTCTATGTTTTGTGGTGATAAATTGCGATACTAATTAGAAAATACATGGACTGGACGGTTGCTTGATTGGTTTAGTGCCTCGCAACAGGAAGAGATCGTGGAAGAGCGGGTTGCTACATTCGGCAATGCCAAACTATTTCGGTTCTCGTGCTCTTTGACTACAAGGAAATCATCCATGGCCTTTGCTGCACAATGAAATATATTACTAAACGTACACAGGAAGTTGAACAATAATTTTCGGTTACTGTTGTGTGTCGCGCGTGTAGGGGCGCGTTGTGAGGCAGGTGCCCAGATTCCCTGGCGGCCCATCCCTTGCTGCAGAGGTCTGAGCCTGGCCTCGGATTCTCAACCACTGTTGTGTTTCACCTCCATTATTTCAAAAGACTTTATCAAAATTTACACGAAATTCTTAAGATATTTTTACGGTTCTTAAGGTAGACTGACAAGATTTCTACATTATCAACTGGAGAAACTCTTGAAAAACCCCGCCAATCATCTCTGTGGCCCTTGAAAACAGTTGTGGTGAAAGAGCAGAGCGTTTCCGAATACTGACCCTGGCTGTTGCTGCTGGCTGCTGGAGGCGTTACGTAGCGGCATGAAGTACAGGGAGTGGTGTTGAGTGGGAAGGGAATAGAAATGGGAATGGGAAGGACGCCATCCATACTTATTACGACACTGTTCTGATGGTAAGCAAGATAAGTGTTACATCCGCCATGTGGGGAACCAGTGGCCCCTTCAGCGTCGCGGCCCGCTGACCCACATTCCGGAGGGGAGTGAGGCGAGGTACCTATGCCAGCGGGGCACTGCGTAGAGCAGCGTGCATGAGTTGCTGACTGCTTGGGGCACGACCGAGTTACATTACAGATACTTTGGTGACATGTTTATGGTGGATGCACTCAAATCACCTTTACGGAGAGCCTGTGTGACATTAACGCCTTCAGTACATTGACGCGTTTCCATATTCATTCTGGTTACTATTTGATAATTTATGCGGGATTAAAATAGTGAAGACTGCGGCCATTAATCTTCTGACCTTCATAGATGTCAATAAAATGGTCTAATCGTACACAAGCCCACAAGGTATAAATAAAAAAAATTAGAAAAAGTCTTGGGTAAAAATGTGTCCCAGTACTGAAGAGGTTAAGACGATCAAACACCTTGGTTTTAAGTGTGTCGTTGTCAATCCCTCACTCTTCTTCACTTCATAACCTTTGCTTGCCCTAACATCTTGCCCCTGACATTCTCTTAAATTGAGGTCAACAACTTCACATCATCGACGCATTTACGAATCTACAATATGACGTAAAATATCCTCATGAAATTACGCAGACTAACTAAATCTTCCTCTCTTAACCCCTTTAGTACTGAGACACATTTTTCACCATGACTTTTGGATATAATTGGACGATTTATATACATTAGGAAAAGTGTGTGGAGGTCAAAAGATTACTGGTCTGAGTCTTTACTGTTCTATTCCCCACATAAGTTTCTGAACCTGTATAAAGTCACCATATAGTAAGCAAAATGAATATGAAAATGCCTCCTGGTACTGGAGAGGTTAAAACGTTATACTTCCCTGGAGAGTTTTTTTTTCTTTCTTTCTTTTTTGGCGGATTGCGTGAGTTTCTAATATTTCGAAAGATTTCAGCTGCAACACACACACACACACACACACACACACACACACACACACACACACACACACACACACACACACACACACACACACACACACACACACACACACACACACACACACACACACACACACACACACACACACTCTCTAACAATGCATGTGATTACTTTCAATACGGACCATAAACAAGTGTTGCGTGAGTTATATCAAGCAAGTGTATCTGTGTTGTCTGTTTCTTTCAGCAATATTTTGAGTGCAGGTGGCTACTACACCTGGCACCTACGTGCTCGCATACACACACACACACACACACACACACACACACACACACACACACACACACACACACACACACACACACACACACACACACACACACACACACACACACACACACACACACACACACACACACACACACCAATACCCACATGCAATACACAAGTGTTACGTGAGTTCTGGACCGTATTCAGCTGTGTTGTTCTATTTGTTTCTAGCAGCAATGTTTGGGTGCAGGTGGCTACCTCACCTGGCACTGTCCCCCTGGCTCAGCTACGTGTTGACTCACTTCTCTCCTGCGTCACGATATGTAATATGACTCAGGTAGATGCAATCATGACACACCACAAAAAAATGCTTCAATGAATCAGTTAACACCTAAATAAGTCACTGATTGACACACACACACACACACACACACACACACACACACACACACACACACACACACACACTCGACTCACAATCGAGAGGCCCGGGTTCGAGTCCCGGCGCGGCGAGGCAAATGGGCAAGCCTCTTAATGTGTGGCCCCTGTTCACCTAGCAGTAAATAGGTACGGGATGTAACTCGAGGGGTTTGTGGCCTCGCTGTCCCGGTGGTGGAGTGTGTTGTGGTCTCAGTCCTACCCGAAGATCGGTCTATGAGCTCTGAGCTCGCTCTGTAATGGGGAAGACTGGATGGGTGACCAGCAGACGACCGAGGTGAATTACACATATTTGGGTGTCTCCTTTCACATGTAGCCGCTGTTCACCTAGCAGTGAGTAGGTACGAGATGTAAATCGAGGAGTTGTAACCTTGTTGTCCCGGTGTGTGGTGTGTGCCTGGTCTCAGGCCTATCCGAAGATCGGAAATAATGAGCTCTGAGCTCGTTCCGTAGGGTAACGTCTGGCTGTCTCGTCAGAGACTGCAGCAGATCAAACAGTGAAACACACACACACACTGTTGATCGATCTCGTATATTATGCCTAGGTGATCAATACAAACTTGAGTTCGTTCTGCCAAAAGAATGAAGTGACGTCAAAGAAAGTTTGAAGAGTTCCTATGTGTGTGTTCTGTCTCCACCCGGCACACAGATGGTCAGTTTTACGAGCTGCTTAGGCTACGCAGTCATCGAAGCTTGAGTTCCAACTCTATTTTCTGTGTGTGGATGAGAGAGAGAGAGAGAGAGAGAGAGAGAGAGAGAGAGAGAGAGAGAGAGATCAGTGTGTTGTGGTTGAGCACAGTCCACCGGTGCCAGGGTGCCAGATCCGCGCCGCTCCGCCGTGTAGGTCCATCCATCACCGCGCCATTCACTGCTCCTTGGGTACTCTCGGCGACCCACACTTTGGGTTACGCCTCCCCTCGCTAGTACCAAGAGTACGCCCGCCACGACCAGTGCTTGTTCAGTTCCGTGATGGTGTCGAGTGGTGCGATGTTATGCTGGGAAATTGAAACTGCTCATTGAACGGAATACAGGATATTCACACACTTGTGTTCGTTCTCGATATACATACATACATATATATATATATATATATATATATATATATATATATATATATATATATATATATATATATATATATATATATATATATATATATATATATATATATATATATATTATCTGCGCGCATATAAATATCTAAAATTAGTCTCCTTGATGAAAAGTTTCAAATAACAATGCGCACTTCCTCCAGGTTCGAGAAGTCCCAGATATGGTGCCGAGTGTGATGACATGTTGAACTATCGTGCATTGTGTGTTCTCTTTCTGCGATTCCCATCTGAGTAATTTGTAACAGCGTCTGAACAGTTTGCCTGCCCAGCGGTGTGTTGGTGTTCCGACTCGCAACAGAAACATTAAACGTTGTGTGGCGTGGCGCGGCGCTGCAAAGCCAACTGACAGTACTGATTTCAGCATTTGTCCAGGTAACGAACTACACACCTTGGTCCCTCATTGTTCACCCCTCACACCACCTTGCCATTCTTCATAACACTGTGTTGCTATGTACTTGGCAGAGAGAGAGAGAGAGAGAGAGAGAGAGAGAGAGAGAGAGAGAGAGAGAGAGAGAGAGAGAGAGAGAGAGAGAGACTACACTAATGTAACCGTGACTATGGAGAACAGATTACAGTTCCAACACTGCACGTTCACCTTTCACTGGAGTTTATATATGGTCACCAAGTTATCTTTACTTACAACGACAATTAGATGAAGGGCTGAACTCCTCGTGGGTAGCAAGATAGAAGTTAACAGCAGAAAAAAATATATTGTTTCGTACTTAACGCTTCATAATTGAGAATATCATTTATTTTATACTTCCGTTGTTGTACTCTAATGATATAGAAATTAAAAGCAGATAGCGTCGTGTATAGCAAAGAGTGAATATAACACACACACACACACACACACACACACACACACACACACACACACACACACACACACACACACACACATACAACAGAGAGAGAGAGAGAGAGAGAGAGAGAGAGAGAGAGAGAGAAATTTCTGTTCAGGCTGAGTGCCATAATTTTTAGCCCAACTGGCACTGAACGTTTGGCACTGGTAACGACTTCCTTGAACCAGCTTGCGGCGTGACGGTGTTGGTGAGACGTGACGGCGCGACCCACCACCCTTCCATCAAAATAGCTCGTCTCTCTCTCTCTCTCTCTCTCTCTCTCTCTCTCTCTCTCTCTGTCTCTCTCTCTGTGTGTGTGTGTGTGTGTGTGTGTGTGTGTGTGTGTGTGTGTGTGTGTTACGTTCAGCCATTTTTATTCATGTTATGTCGTTTATGTCTTTTTTTTATTCTCAAACACTTTTTTTTCATTTGACAGAGCATTCAGAAAGAGAGAGAGAGAGAGAGAGAGAGAGAGAGAGAGAGAGAGAGAGAGAGAGAGAGAGAGAGAGAGAGAGGGGCGGAGTCAGCGATCACACAGTTGACTTTTGTGACCTCAAAGAACAAAACAATTCAAGGTCAATCTGTTGTTTATTTCAATGGAGAGAAGGAAGAACGTCGGGGGGGAGGGTGGGTGGCTTGGCGAATTTATTTAAACGTTCCTTTTATATCGGAAACTAGTCGTAAAGAGAATATTAATGTGCTTCTCTCTCTCTCTCTCTCTCTCTCTCTCTCTCTCTACCAATGAAGCAATTTCAAGTATAATATTCGTTTAATTCATCAACAATATACGTATTTCTTTTTTTGTGTGTGTGGTTCTCAATATCAATTTTTATATTACATTAGAGAAGAATATCCTTTTTGTAAAGTGTCAAAATTAATTTACTGTAACTATCCAATGAATTATAAGCTGTCAAGGATAAGTGGCGTGGGTGTTGTCGTCACTACTGCAGTGTTAATAGTTCTGTCATCGATGAGTTATTAAAACAATTAAGAATGATCTCTCAGCTTCCTTCCCTATAAAGCATTAACGACACTACAAAAAAAACCTTACTCATAATTAAGTGCATATTTCTTACATTTCTTACTAGATTCACACGTTTATTATTTCACTGTTCTATGGAGAAAACGTTACATTCTTTTCATAAATCAAATAGTTTCGAAGTATAAAGAACATCAATAAAATATCTTTACCTTATCTGAAAACATGTTAATTTATCACAAAGTATGAAAATATTTATGGACCTTCACATCTTTTTCTGTTTGTTTCTGGCTGGATATCTTTACTGTACATGTTTTATCCATTCATCTTGAAGTTCCTAGTAAGAACATCGTCCTCTAGGAAACAAAACATGGACTGTGCACGCGTGGCCCATATTCTGAAACGCTTTCGCGCCTCACCTCCACTACTTCAGGAGGCTTTGTTTAAATGTACACAAGTTTTTAAATGTTTTCACGGTTCTAGAGGTAGGGTGATAAGATTTCTATATTATTAATCATAGAAATTCTCTTGAAAACCGTGCTTATCATCTATGTGGCCCTTGGAAAATAGTCGTGGTGAGAGAGCAGTGTTTTGAGTATATATAGCTTGTCCGACACTTTCCGTTTTACACGCCTAGAGACGGACGCGACATTGCTGATAACTGACAATAGACCAGAAGGATGACAAAAATACTCCTTATCAATCGGAAAGAATGCCACAAAGGAAAGTGAAGGTACTTGAGAGATGGATGGTGGACACGTTTAGAAATATAGATGTAGAGAGGGGAGGGGGAAGATTGTTGTGCCAGGCAGCTTCCCTCCTTGGGTCATCTGGCACGTGCAACCTGTGTGTCAGTGGGTCATTATGGCTGCTATTGGCCTGCCAGTCTTACTCTTTGCTCAGTGTGAATGAAGCGTGTGGTGGTGATGTGTTGATGTGCTCGTGATGGTCAAACAGAATTCAAACTATATTCAACACTGAAATTGCACGGAACTATTTATTATAATCAAGCTGTGAGAAAGTGACATATCTTGGCTCACAGATAATGATTACATAACCAGCCACAGGTGTGTAGTGTGGCGTGGGTGCTCCTAACAGTAAACAGTGAGTTCTTTCCCTCTTCAACTGCCGCTTTACCAAGAATTTTAAGCATTTAGCTGTATGTATTGCCTTGGCTTCACGCTCTTGAGCAGTCTGTTTGGTGGCTCGTTGCATTCAACAAACAACAACGTACAGCGTACACTCCACGGAATTATTAACGAATATTTCACTAATTATTCTCTACAAGTACTGCTCCACTTTCTTATTCTCTTTCATTAAGCCATATCGGATTATTCCTTCATCAATATTTCTTATTTACATTTACATTTTCCTCTTATTGAAAAATATTTAAAAAGATTCAAGCTACAGGCTATTCTGTGAAAAAACAGCCCGTGAAATGATGAGTTTGTGTCGTCACTTCCCTGTCATTAAAGTATAAAGACATAAGAACATAATAACAACGTTTCCTAATTGCATAAGGCTTAAATAATTCACAGGGAGAGCGCTGAAATACAGGTGTGTTTGTATTCGAGTATTATGTGAGGATAACATGATGAAAGCCATGCGGGAAATTAAAAATTAAACCAAATGTAAAAATTATGTGTCAGTGATGTGGACTCAGATGACATTTACGTGTGACTCTGATGAACAGTGACAAGGTGTGTGGATCAAGAGTGACAATAACGTGTATGTGAGTGAACTGAAGAGCTGGATCTACTCACACTAACACTATACTTCGTGCTGAGAAGTGATTTGTTGTGATAAGGCGTCTATTACACCCACTCAAATATTTCTTCTTTGTTTCATCGCTTCGTTTATTTTCCAACCTAAAATCTTCCGTAGTTCTCCTTCAAGTCTCCGTTTTCACAAGTAAATGACGATACAGGAGGTAGGCTACACGTGCTCTCACCTTTCAAACTGCCATAGGGACTTCCCAAACGCCACAAACATCATTAATTGGATCATCACAATGTTTTACCTCCGTTAATAAGGTAGATTTAGAATTAATCCCTTCAGTACCAGGACGCGTTTTCATATTACTATTTGGCGATTTTATACAGCTTCAGAAACATATATTTGGGATTAGAATAGTAAAAAATCTGGCCATTAATCTTTTGACCTCCACAGATCCTTCCTTATCCAAATGAAATCGTTTAATCATACCCAAAAGTCAAGGTAAAAATGCTTCTCAGTATAGAAGGGATTAAACTATATGTATAATGGTAAAAACAACACTGAAAACTCCAATGACTTCCGCTACAGCTCGTTAAATACGGTGATATAAAGTCGAAACGCTCAAGCATGGAGAGCTCTGATAGCGCAAAGTATGACGTCAAAGAAACGCTTGACTCTATCTGCCTTGATTGGAGTAATGGTGTTGGTAAAGGCAGGGAAGAGGAGGAAGGAATACGTAACAGTGGTGTAGATAGCGGTGAGAAATATAACCGAGTGATGATTTCCTGCACATGTAGTACTCTTATCTACGTAATGCAGCGCATTTTTATACAGGCAACACTCGAGAATATTTTATTGGAGATCTTATGTAGCGTTGATAATACAATCCCTCCCTTTATGCAACAGCAACAACAACAACAACACACACACACACACACACACACTCTCTCTCTCTCTCTCTCTCATAGCACACACACACACACACACACACACAGTGTGTGTGTGTGTGTGTGTGTGTGTGTAAAATTAAAGCAATGGAAATAACATTGTAAAGAGTAAGAATATGCAAACAAATAAGCAGTCTTCATTTGACAAAAAAGAAACAAGGCAATACAAGAAATGAAAAAGACAATGTGACTTGCTTACCTTCAACAACTCTGCAGAGACAATTACATCTTTCACTTTTCCTTTCTTTCATTGTCACACTTCTTGCTGGCAACTTCTTCCATGACTGCTGAAGCTTTTGCTGAGCCACAAACACCCTCACTGTTATCTGTCAAAATCACAGCAGTGTTTCCCAATTTGACCAATGACATGGATGTGTTCTGGCTTTGAACAAACACTTCGAATCCTGCTTACCCTTTCACATGACTCCTTCGAGGGAATGAAAGGTTCAGGAGTAAGAGATGATATAATGCCTCTATAGTTCATAAAAATTAAAGCAAAACACAGTATATTTAAGATGGTACATTACAGCTGTGGAGTGAGTGGATTGACAGAAAAGATAGAAGTTGTATATTTTGTTTCTTCTCATAAGCTCATGAATGTACTTTCAATTAGTTTTATGTGTTACATATTTGAAAGAAAACTCAGTTATGCCATGTATTAATTTAGTGACATTCTGAAGTTACATCTTGATCTGATCTTACTGCTTTTCCCTTTTGCCAAGTCTTTCAGATTTTGTATCCATGCTCTGTTTATCTGATTTCCTGCATTTCTCCATCTCTCCTGACTTTTTTTTTTCAATATATTAAATCTTGGTTTGTCTTGGACAGCAAGATGCAACTGCTTTATTATATAATTGAGATAGACAGAAAATTAATAGAGAACATGAGAATGATCAATGACAGACTTGCACCATCTCATCACCCAATATGTAGCTCCCATACCTTTAAAGATTTATCCACCATGGCACCAAGAGTCTTGCTTTCTATTCCAATTATACAGTACATATGTATATACTTGTAGTTTCAACATGTGACAACCCTCGTGCTTTGCTCACCTTTCAGGCCTCCTAAAGGATCAGGAATTCGAGAGCCTTCAAAATCTGAAGGTCCTGGTTCCGAGCCTCAGTGGCAAGGAGATTCTTGGAGGCGACCCAATCGTTGGGACCAGTCACCACAAACTCCCGCACAGCAGTCCATGCCTTCCACACCACAGCCTGTCCAGTCTGCAGAGCCACAAGCAAATCTCGTCAGGGTGAGATACCACTGATCATTTCTTGTCAGTTACCGACTGATTGCTTTGCCAGTCAAGATGTCATTAATTCAAATTGCCATACCAGCAAGGGTCATGCACAATATCATGGTGTACATATGATAAACAGGTTTTATTATCATGATACATTCTTTAAATTCAGATAATAAAACCTGATGGTTGAGAACTCTAACTTAGTCTTTGAAGGTAAAGTATATCTTTTACATCTAAGAAACTCCAATTTATAGTTATAAAACTGTGGTCAGAATTGTCAGTTTTAATTCATAAAGTTAAATCAGGAAAGAACATATGATGAAGACACATCATGAACACTAGTGACAAGTGGAAATAATTAGCTAGTTATGAATAGCTTACATTAGTGCAGCAGAAACATCATTTACAGCATAATAGCTAGGATAAGGAAATACAGAAAGGTATATCAGTGGAAGGTAAAAATTTCATCAGATGTGCACCTGTAACATTAAACATCAATACACATAACTTGTTTACATGGTTGTGCTCTACTTGTCTGCATATGCCTTTACTGACACATCCACTGGATCCTGTAATTCTTTCTGACCCATTACTACCACACTGCATTACATAACAGTAACTAATTCCCAATATGCTTCATACATACAGTGAAGACGATGTATTAATAAACTGAGGAGGTTGTCATGTTTAACACTTTTGACCATTAATATCCTTTTGCTTTAACAATCAAGTTTCTTACTACTTTATGAATTACTTATTAATTTTTTCATGGCAATACTAATTTCTCCTAACTAACTTGCCTTCTCAGGACTTGAGCTACATTCCCTATTGGGACAATGACCCACCAGACCAGTGTCCTGAGGGGGTGAGTGTGTGCTGGGGAAACACTGCCACTCTACATGCTGATATGGCTGTGTGTGTGTGTGTGTGTGTGTGTGTGTGTGTTCACCTAGTTGTATTCACCTAGTTGTAATTTTACAGGGCCTGGGTATCATATTCGTGTGGCCCCGTCTCCATATCTACACACATCCAACTTTCCTTTAAAACTATGCACACTCCTCGCTGACACCACCTCCTCACTCAAACCATTCCACACCTCCACACATCTTTGTGGGAAACTATATTTCTTCACATCCTTCAAGCATATTCCCTTGGCTATCTTTTTACTATGCGATCTTGTAGTTCTATTTAAGTTTTCCTCTCTCAACATCATTTGCTCATTATCCACTTCATCCAGTCCATTCAACAGTTTATAAACCTGTATTAAATCTCCTCTTTCTCTTCTTTGTTCCAAGGTAAGCAAATTCATTTCTTTTAATCTCTCCTCATAGGTCATTTCTGCCAATTCCGGAACCATTTTTGTTGCCATTCTCTGCAATCTCTCCAACTTCCTTATATGCTTCTTTTTATAAGGGGACCAAACCACTCCAGCATATTCCAATCTTGGTCTAATTACCGTACTAATTAATTTCTTCATCATATCTTTATCCATATAATGGAAGGCTAATCCAATATTTCTTATCAAGTTATACGTTTCTCCAAACATCTTATCAATATGAGCCTCAAACTGCCCATGGTCTTGTATTATCACTCCCAAATCCTTTTCCTTTTCCACCTTTTTCAACACTACTTCTTCACCCATCTTATATGTGTGTGTGTGTGTGTGTGTGTGTGTGTGTGTGTGTGTGTGTGTGTGTGTGTGTGTGTGTGTGTGTGTGTGTGTGTGTGTGTGTGTGTGTGTGTGTGTGTGTGTGTGTGTGTGTGTGTGTGTGTGTGTGTGTGTGTGTGTGTGTGTGTGTGTGTGTGTGTGTGTGTGTGTGTGTGTGTGTGTGTGTGTGTGTGTGTCATCCTGTTTGTATATAGCTACATAAATCAAAATAGTTTAAATTTCTCACGTATTTTTGCTCTTAAAATATATTTTGGCTGAAGCCTAAACATGAAATTTGAAGTTGTAGTTGTATATTCAGATTTTTGAGGAACAGTTTATACCTTACAATTGTATTTTGCATCAGTTTGCTTTTGCCAGTCACTAATTTGTTATTTTTACACTAACAAAACTGAGGGGATATCAATCTGAAATCTTACAGGAGCCTCCAGTCAACAGCACTATGTCAGTGCATGCAGGTGATGGTGACACCTTGACTGGGGTAAGACTGATGAAAGAGTAGCTGCTTTGAGAAAGTAGAAAAATTTTAATCCAAGTTGGCTGGGTTATTTATAGATAAGTGTGATTTGTGACTCTAATAGCTATAATAATGTAAAGCAGTAATTCTGGAAGGAATTTTTCTTGCATTAGTGTTCATTTTATAGCTGTAGCATTAAAAATCCTCTCTGTTTTGTGATAATGAAACTGTGTGTCTTAACACTGTTCACACACATAGAGTAGTTCTAACCCATGCTTCAATCTTTTCTCTTTTTTTGTGCTGATTAGAAACATTAGTACACATTAACTTATTAACTAGTAATTAGAGAAGAATTTACTAATGCTTATAGCATTTTTACCCTAGAGTTTTCTGTGGGTTCAGGGATTTCCACACTGTGGCACACACATCTTGTAGCCAATCTGGCCTGTCAATATCGACATCTGTGTATCCTTAGAAAATGTAGGATGTTGTGGTAGTCTCTGCAAGGTTATTAGGACTATCAGGAAATATCTGCAGAGAGTAACAGAAACCAGGGTGGAAAGTGCATCTATGGTAGGAAATATGTACTCTATGATGTGAAAAAGACAATTTGAAAGTATCCATTACCTTACAGAGTGACAATCCAACTCCATGGAGGAAGAGTAGCCAACATAGGGTAAGGAAAACAAATGGGTTGCTGGACCCATGGTGTATGCTCGAGCTACCCTTCCTTCAGTCTCATAAATCCTGTATTTTTGTGCTTTATAAAGGCATATGCTTGGTATCTGCAATGATATGTTTGCATTGCTGCACAAAGTATTCCTCATTCCCGTTGTGAAGTCTAATACACAATTGGATGTTATCATGATGTTTAAAGTAGCAATTGTGATTTGAAAAGATTACTTTCTTTCCAGAGCATACATTGACATTACTTGGTCTGAATGCCAAACATGTCTTGCCTGCTTTCTTTCAACCTGTTTCCATGCCAGTGGTCTTTTATATTCATGTGATCAGCTATTCTTACTAACACAAGTTATCTTGTACTATTTACATTTCACTCCACCCATACATCAATTGTTCTAATATGTCAAATGTTCTTTATATATAAAAATTATATGATCCAAACTTTACCTCCTGCAAGAAGACAAGTCATTCATTCATCTCCATACATTGCCCACATGTACATACCATTCCAGCATTCACCGCCAGATGTAAGTATTCTATGATTTCCATTAAAAATACATTTACAAATTTACACCATAGTTATGCAGATTGCACTAATATACTATTTTTGTGGTGATTTTTGTATAGACTCTTTTCTATTGTTTGTTTTATTCTATTTTATGTTTATTTATTTATATAAACATGCAACATCTTTTGCCTGCATATGTCACACTTCAGCTCACCATTTTGGTGGACTCACAGTTTAGTTAATCAGAGACCATGACATACATTCATACCATCATTCAAACACTGATGTTCCTTCCTGTGTCATGACCCTCAACAAGAACAACAATGCTCAGTGTTAGGGTCTGCCAGCCTTGGCATTTTCTTGTAGCAGTAACGGTTGGTTATCATCTTCCTGACCATTATCATGATCATCCTATGCAAAATACACTTGCATGTTTACTGTATGACTACTTACTTAATATTGTTTTCCTATCATTGAAAATGTCAGAGTATTGTAACCTTGTGATAAAACCTTTCTATTTTCGAGTTCTGATAAATTAACCAGAGTTGTTTATTGTTTTATATCAATGATTCAGTAAGAACTGATTTGGAAAGTTTTGATTTTATTTTAACAATGTTTGCCTCACACTTCCAAGTAATGCTATTAAGACAGTCACTTCCATGACTCACTGTCTTCACAATGAACCTTAAATAATTTGAACTTTACAGAATGAAAGTCCTGTAGCTTCACAACCTCAACACAAATCAACTTTAGTAAGTACATCATTACAGTATTAGTGTTTCCTCTCACTTAGTCTTGGTCATAGAATTTCGTTAGTTGCAAATGCTGCAGATTAAATTTAAATTTAATGAAATTGCCCAATAACTGCAAAATTAGAAAGGGCAGATAAATCATTCTAATTGCTTATTACTATTTTTGTTAGACTTTGCAACTCTTGTGCCATGTGAGCAACAACTTTTATGCTTGAAGTCACTCAGTGCCAGGCATGCATACCTTCCATTGCAGTTGAGAACAGCAATGGCAGGTTTTCTTTTCCTTGGCAAGCCGTTAACCTCTACTGTAATGATGATGTTAATTTGGCACCACTCTCTCTCTCTCTCTCTCTCTCTCTCTCTCTCTCTCTCTCTCTCTCTCTCTCTCTCTCTCTCTCTCTCTCTCTCTCTCTCTCTCTCTCTCTATCAGCAGTGTTGATTTAGTTTGCACACTAGACTCAAAACAACAATAGACTAATGGCAATATTGTATCCAAGTTATGATTTATACTGATGCTTTAAGGGTTAACATCAGTCAAAGCAGATCATTTTGCTACAAGAACAGTTATTTTAGTTTACAATGACAGTCTCAGGAATATAGACTGTCATCAACTTACACTGACAATCACATCACATGCTTCAATATTGAATCACATATTGCTCCTCATATTTGTTTTCTATTGCATTACAGTTATCAGAAACCCAAATAATTTACAGATATTTATATCAATGATGGTCTAGTGCTCAAAGTTTCTTGGTTTAATATTACAGACCTGGACTCCGGTTCAGCCAGCAACAGACAGCAAACAACAGCAAGTGAGTTTTCAATTGCTTTTATTTAATTATAAGTAAATGTATAGCAAGTACTTTGCAGCCTAATTTATTTCACTAACTATTTTCCATATCAGTTCATAATCTTTAAAACATGTTATCTTCATGGCTGACTTTTTCAGTTGCATAAATGCATAAAACTAACAATTAGATGTAAACACATGAGCACTCTAAACAAATGGCTTTCACTCAGACTGAATGTACAAAGTAAGTGGCAGAAGACAAGCTAACAATCTCAGAAAAACCATCTATACCATAAAACATAAGTGTTGAATAAATAGTATTCATATGCAGACAACACACACACCTCAATTTTGGCACAGCTAATTATATGTATACAGGATGAGATTTACCTTTAAGAAGGCTAAGACAAGATTTTGTCTTGTTTTATCATGGAACTAAAAGATAATGTCATCTTTTACAATGGACTACATGGATTATGGAGGCAGTATTCTTCCAACCTTGCAGCCACAGACTGCACACCCAGCCATGCCCTTTCACGGGAGACATGCCCTACAAAAAAGTAAAAATATACTTCAGATTCTGAGCAGCAATAGAATAATTTTGTTACATTTGTAAAAATAAAATCATCAATTTATTCAAGTTATGTAACATTCATCGTAAGTGCTTTGTATGCTTACTGCATTTTTCATTTATGTAAATCAGCTTACATTTCTTTTGCTTTCAAAACATGCTTCAAAAATGTAATATTTCAATATTTTTATCTTAATTGCTTGCTGTCTAATAACACTATATTATGTTAATTTTTTTCTGTATGTGTGTATGCTTTCTAGCAACAAAAACATTTCTAACTTTTAAATCTTTCCTATCATCTATTGTGTTCACTTCATGGACATTTTAATGTAAAAATAAATATATACTTCAGAACTGAAGTATCAAGTTATACGTGCGCTTGTATCTCAAAGTATGATATATAGAGAACTTAAATTTTCATATGACATTGTGAATTTTCTCATACTGGATCATGTTAGTGTGAAATACTTTACAGGTTTATAAACTTTAGTATTTTCTACACACTTAATGAGTAGTATATTCTAAACTAGAATGTTTTGGATGGAAAATGAAATTGCATGTGAAAAGATATCTTTGTTATATCTTTGTTATCATCCTTTTTCTCCTGTCCTGCCCTTCCCTCCCTTACCAGCAAGCAAACACAAATCCTCCAGCAAAAATGTCAGCCACAGTGCTCAGGAAAAGGAGCACTGAACCTCCACTTGCCCCACAGAATGAACGTGTAACTAGGATCAGACAAGGTCAGACAGACCAGGAAGAGAACAGGGAAGCAAGGCAGCCACAGAGGATAAGAACACGGAAAGTAGACAATGATCTTCAGAATGACAGAAATTCTACAGATAACAATACAAAGAACATGCAGGAAGCCAACGATGCACGTCCACCTATTAAAAGATGGCGGAGCAGGGATGAAACAAATTCTGTGAAACCCAGGGATGATTTGACAGACAGAAAAAATATATTTCAGAGAGAAAACAGCCGAGATGAAGAGCGTTTCAGGCAGGAAAGAGAAAAAAGGGAAGAACTGAGAAATAAAAGAGATGAACTTAGGAGAAGAGAACAAACTGAAAGAGAAAAGAGAGAGGAACAACGACGGAAGGAACAGGAAAAAGAACAGGAAAGCACAAGTTCAATAGATGATATACGCAAAAGACACGAGAAAGAGAGAGAAGAACTAAGAAGATTACAAGAAGAAAGAGACAGACAGGAAGCACAAATGAGACAGAAACCAGAAATGAATGAAAAGGCTGAGAAAGACAAACAAACAGAAGTTAACAATCAGAATAAGCCATTTTTAAGAAAATTTAGTAGACCTGAACCTGAAGAAGTGTTGAGGAAGAACAGTCGACCAGAGCCTGAAGAAAGAGTGAGGAAGCCAAGTCAACCTGAGCCTGAACGAATGATAAGAAAAACAAGCCGCCCTGAGCCTGAAGAGGTGCTGAGAAAGACTAGCAAACCTGAGCCTGAAATGTTGAGGAAGACCAGTCAACCTGAACCTGAAGAAAGAGTGAGGAAGGCAAGTCAACCAGAGCCTGAACGAATGCTGAGAAAGACAAGCCGACCTGAGACAGAAGAAGTGCTGAGAAAAAACAGTAAACCAGAGCCTGAGGTGTTGAGAAAGACCAGTAAACCAGAACCTGAAGGAGTAGTGAGGAAAACTAGCAAACCAGAGCCTGAAGAAGTGGTGAGAAAGACAAGTAAACCTGAACCAGAAGGATTACTAAGAAAAACTAGTCGGCCAGAACCAGAAGGAAGGCTGAGGAAAATTAGTAGAGAGTCTGAACCGGTACAAAGAAAGACTAGCCAACCTGAATCTGAGAAAGTAGTTTTACGAAAAGTTAGTGGCCAGGAAACATCAGAGGTCCCCAGAAAGACAAGCAATCAAGAACCTGACAAACTGTGTAGAAAAATTAGCACTGACCAGTTGAAGAGAAACAGTAAACATGAGCCTGAGGAATTACTGAGGAAGACAAGTAAGCAAGAGAGTGATGATGAAGAGCCAGAATGCTTGCAGGACAGAGTAAGTAGGTTTGGTGTACAGCTGAGATCCAGGAAGCCGTCAAACCCACCACCACCTAAAGGACCCGTTCCCTCTGAAAGTGAAGAAGATCTGGCTCTCATGAATGACAAGAATAAGTTGTCTAATATCAAAAACAGATGGGAGTCAAAAATACAAAACGAAAATGAACAGAGAGATAGAAAGCGAAGTTTGACCCAAAAACCCAGTAAAATGGAAAATGAAACAGATAGGAAGGAGTCCATCATAGAAAACAAACCAGAAAGTAAGGATGAAAAAAATGAAACAGAGAAGAAGAAACCCAATCAAAATGTCCAAACAGCTCCTGGAAAACAGCAAACACCAGGTCAAAAAGACACCCAGAGTAAAGAAGACTTGCAAGTTCAAAAGGATCCTTCAAATAAGCCAGTGATGCATCCTACAGATCAGAAGGAAAGAAATACACAAAAACTAAAGGATAAAGGTGAAATAGACCCTCCACCTAAAGTAAAACAAGGTCTATTTTTCCAAGATGTCAAATTAAAGAAGGCTAAAACAAGTGTCCCTGAAAAATCTAAACCAGAGAGCAAACAATTTCTCGAAGAAGTCAAATTACGGAAGGTTGAAACAAAACCACGTGCTGTTCACCGTGTATGTACCAACAGAAGGTTCTCTGCCCCTAATGCTGCTTCATAACTCAACTAGTGTGTGAACCTGACCAGTGGCTTGCTCATGTGACCAATAATACACCTCAATTACACCTTTTTAAAACCTTATAGACATTCATAACTCTTGGCAAACATGTACACCACATTAACCACTTCAACTGGAATAAAAGAAAAGGCACTGCATACAACAGCAAACTGTATGAGATCAAACTGCCCAATGCTACAAACTAATTATTAACTTACACCAGAAAAATAAGTAAATAGACACATGCATCAAATAATTTATAAAGTTGTTTGAAGATAACATACTTTTATAATTGTAATATTGTGAATATAAGGGGAAATCTTATCTTGCAAGGTATGTTTTCCACTATACTATATCATTCACTTTTCTGACTATTGAACTTCTTATGCATGGATTATTTGTACAATTCTGCTATGCTTTGTTGTGTCAAATGTAATGCTGCCACACATCAATAACACAACACATTTCCTTGGCTATGCTTGTACAAACCAAACCACATTATTAATTGAATTTACTTAAAAATATTTGTTCCAGCTCATTCTGCTGTAAAATATTGCTTTAGGATAATCAATGTGTAATTTGAAAGAATATGATTGATAGCTTTGCAACATGGGCATGCACTATCAATTCATATTCAAAACATAATCCATAAAGCATGTACAGTTTGAGAATCCCTTATTTGGAATGATTAAGACCAGAAGTATCCAAGATTCTAGATTTTCTTTTTGACTTCAGACTGCAGTGTAGTTATAAGAAATATGCTCAGTAAGAATGGTTGATAGGAGAACGATGTAGGAAGAAGGAAATGTCTCTGAGGACTGAAATGCATCAGTCAGGAGAGGCAAAATATCAACTTAAGATGGAGGTTTCACAACATTTATTCCTTAATTTTTGACAACTACTTTTGACTCTGTTTAAGAACTGGTGCCAATCCTTAAAAAAAATAATAATGAATAATAATAATAATATGAAAAATTACCATACATACCTCTTATTGTTGTAGATTTCTAGGTATGAAAAGTGTCAGCACTCAGTAACTTGTAGTCTTTGAAGGTTTCTAGATAAAGGATTCTCACCCTGTAGTCTCAAGAGGACTAAAGAGTCATGAAGAAATTGTGTCTCAGATACACCAGGAAATTTCTAAAAAATATGCAAACTTACTAATCCTTTTTCTTGTTTTTTTTTTTTGCAGGTAAATAGTGTAGTAGAGTTCTCAGATGATGAGGATGACCTCTTAGAAGAAGAAGAAGAAGTAAGTATTTATCTTTACAGTCACTGTTTGATGTGTCCATTAGATGATTTAAGAAATAATATTTACACATGAAACAGATAGTCTACTCCTATGTAGATTTTCACATTATGTAAAGATTTTTTAAATACAAACAAAACAAAAAAAATGCATTTCAAATAATGAACAGCTATGACACTGTAATGACAAGTGCCAAGGCTGACAGAATAGAAACTTCTTACATCATGTTACTCCCTTTAATAAATTACTAGTCTTACATTGAAGAAGTTTATGTGTAGTTGTAACATGCATTATTTCCAGCATAATAGTGTTTATGAATCTTGACAAGTTGCAGTTTCCTGGAGTGACTACAAAAGTCACTGAATTGTGTGAGCTTCAAATATGATTTTTTTCTCTTCTTCCAGGGAATATGTATTTACTGCTTATGTTAAGATATCAAACTTTGCTTTCATCTCTATGCACTGAATGGTTTGAAGAAACAGCAGTACCATACATCAGATCTGATAAAGTTTCAAGAAAAATCTATCACATATCGGTTTCCTCTATGTATATTCTCTACTACAATATATGCTTTCCTTTCAGATAAATGGTTAGATTTATAAATGACAAATAAATGAATGTAATAGATCAACTATTTAACATCACAGATATAATACTTTAAATTCATACTCTACAATTTGTTTGAATTTCATCCTCATAATTCATATCATCATCATCATTATTATCATCATTGACTTACTTCACTTCAGTGGAAGGTCATGAAAGAAATGTTTTTTGGCTTGATTCCTTCTGTGGTCATTCATAATTTCCTTCCTTCTGAGGTGCTCTTCCAAAGCAGGAATAGCATCATTATCATTATCACTATATGAAAACAGTTTGTCAGTAACACCAACATTACTATTAAAGGAAATACAATCTCAAGACAATATGAAATGCATTCCTTGTACATATGTTGCTTGTTCATAAATTAGTGACTTCATAGCAATAGTTCATGCACAGTTCTTCATGTAAAGTGAATGAATTGTTTCAAGACAATTTTGTTGATGTATTAGTATCTAAGACCATTACATTTAGAAGAGAATAGGTATGAAAGATTTCAAGTTATGTTTGCTGTCTCTGATTCTGAGTAAGTGAAGAATGTGCCCACAACCATAATTCCCTGAACCCGGCAGAATGAAAATATTAACATTCTAGATGACTAAAAACACATTACTGTTTAAGAAAAAAGTAATAATATTTGAAATTGATTAATATATGATTAATGTGCTGCTTACAAAATTGAGAAATCCTTTATATTGCAAGTAATATGCAAGTGTTGCTACTTATTATCGATATTCACTTCTTCAAATATGATTCTTCAGAGTGAGGAATCTGATACAGAATCAGAGTCAGACGACTCAGAAGAGGAAACAGATGAAGACGAGGAAACATCAGAAGAAGAATCAGAGGAGGAGGAGGAGGAGGAGGAGGAGGAGGAGAAACAACCAAAAATAGATAATAAGGCTAAGAAGACTGTGAGTGAAGGATTAGAATTGTTTAACAAAATTCGCAGAAGCCTGTATAAAAGCTTTAGTAGTCTATTGTTTAATATGCTCTAATAATTCATTCTATTGCTCAAACATTATTTTCTGGTGCCAAAACTATTTTTATGAAACTGCTATTTTTCTTTGCAGAAACAGTTGAGGCACCTTAAAATTAATACACATGAATGATAAACTGATATTAACTCAATTTTTCATAAGTACATGCATACATTTTTTGCCCGTATGACAATACCAGTAACCACTAAACTTGAAGAAAGAACTATGTGTCTTAACTAATACATACATCAAACTGTAATCCTGACTGGTTTTTGGCTCTAAATGATCTATGCTATTTTAATTCAGTGATTTAAAATTTAACAAAACTACATATGCAGATGATTTGTTTAAGATATCCACATCAGTTGGAATAATGCTGGCTATTCAAATTTCAGTAGAAGTTAGTATCCCTGTTTTCAACGGTTGTTATTACAAATCACACTAATTAATGTGTAGGGCTCACTGATAGCTCTCGTCTGACTGTTCATACTTAAATTAAATGCGCCATTTTCTTCTGACCATCGAGACCTGCAATCAAAAAGCTTTCTAGATGCACAGTCTAGTACCTCTTTGCATACTTTTATAGATGTGGATGGAGGCTGCTTCTATTGGCTCAAATCATACTATGCTCTTCGTATTCACAACATATTACTGTCTCAACAGTTACCATACTACTAATACTGATATTATTTTATCTGTTCCTTATTTTTTCTTTTTTTCTATTTTGTTGAGTCAAACCATATGGTTTTTATGGCATATGCAGTTTGTAACCCGACATTTTCTTCTGCTTTCCTGAAGGAGAGAAAGATTTTCTTCAGTAGTACTCTGTCAGATGCCTCAGCCATCAGTGCACAAAGCAAGCTTACTCACAAAGATGCCCATGTAGAGTTGGTATAAAACTCTGACCATAGATACCTAATATTCCCTAATATGCTCATCTGGTTTACCATTACAAACTCTGCGGTATAAAAGAATAATACATAATACATATTTATTACTATTATCTGTTATATCTCTTCCAATGCCAATTTTACACTAGATATGATGTCTTTATAAGTTTACATAATTGCTCTTATTTGATATCATTCTTACCACTTGTATTTACTTTTCCAGGAACCACCACAGCCCACTCCTCAGACCAACACTGCTGTAAGTTAACCTCCCTCTAAGTACAGAAACAAGAGAGAGAGAGAGAGAGAGAGAGAGAGAGAGAGAGAGAGAGAGAGAGAGAGAGAGAGAGAGAGAGAGAGAGAGAGAGAGAGAGAGAGAGAGAGAGAGAGAGAGAGAGAGAGAGAGAGAGAGAGAGAGAGAGAGAGAGAGAGAGAGAGAGAGAGAGAGAGAGAGAGAGAGAGAGAGAGAGAGAGAGAGAGAGTATTCAAAACATATTATTAATCTTTGGTCCTGAAATTTAAGTTTTGTAACATCCATAAATGTGACTTTTTAGTTTCAGGTGAGTTGACTTTCATACTTCTTGAATTGTAGTCTAATCTCTAAACTCTTCACTTCTCAGGTTTTTCATGGAGTTTATCTTTATAGTGGCTGGTTAATGTAACTTGGTTTTTACAGTTTGAGGAAGTTCCATGGTGGGAGGAGCCATCAGCTGAAGAGGTATTGATTCCTGTGTATTACTAAGATGATATACATTTGCTTCGACATGTTGTTATTTCTGATGGTCTAGTATCAAACTAAAATGACACAAGGTTTTGGGAAGTGCTATCCTGAAGCATTCCAGAAAAAAAAAAAGTTTTAAGCTTCACCTTCTTTCAGGATGAACCAGAGTTGATTTGGGACCAGTCTACAGATGACATGATCACTCAGGTGCTAACTTAGACTATCATTTTTTACCACATTAATACATTTAAGCACAATGTAAACTCACTTAACCATAGCCTACATTCAAGAACACTTCTCTTAATTCCAGACCTGTAAGTGTTAATTTCTTTTTCAATAATTCCCTTGCTTCTTTTCATTAGTTTTCATTAGTATTAGTATGTATATAGAAATAGGTAGACATGACATTCCTGGTGTGACTTCTTTCCAGGAACTTGGCAAATTTTTCACTTATTAATTCATATCACCCATAAACACATCCTCATTAAAATTTCAACACCATCTACCTGCGTCTCCATTCCACGTACTATTTAATACTTTGTGATATGCTTCAAAAGAGTGGCCTTGATTTAATACCAATACAAATGCTGATAAGACAAGCATCCTTAATTTTACTTCCTTTCACTGACAAATTCTCCTTAACTGTGCTGGATTCTTTTGAGCTTTGAACTATTCATCTCTCTTAAGTGTGTCAGGTAGCATCATCCTTTATGTGAATTCTAAGCCCTGTAGATGTGAAAAATTTAAGCTTATAATATTTCTGAATGTATGTATAGTACTGTGCAGTACATAATATAGTTCATACATATTAAACTACATTAATATTTGCTAATTCTAAGCTGTTGTGATGGATAATATTGAAACATTACCACAGCAACACAAATCATAATAATAGATGTGATAAAAAATTGGTATAATATTAAGTTTGATAAAGAATCATTCCATTTCAAAAGATGTCGTAACCTAACTAACTAAGCAGTTTGATTTAATTTTCATTAAATATTTGATATAATATGCTTCCTCGAGAGAGAGAGAGAGAGAGAGAGAGAGAGAGAGAGAGAGAGAGAGAGAGAGAGAGAGAGAGAGAGAGAGAGAGAGAGAGAGAGAGAGAGAGAGAGAGAGAGAGCTGGGGATGTTAGTAGCAATAGTTTTGCTAACAGCTTACCTTCCCATTCACAGTCTAACAATGCCCTGGAAAGTCCCCTTCCATGGTGGGAACAGCCTCAGGATGATGATGGGGTGAGCTTTACCCTCTCAGCTTTCTATAATGCTTACATCTTACAGGAATAACATTATACCTGCAACACAAAATACTTATGTCACTTCTTTACTATACTGCACTACAAACATTATGACTTTATGCCACTCTGTCAAAATGCTTGGTATAACATGCTTGCTGGAGAGAGAGAGAGAGAGAGAGAGAGAGAGAGAGAGAGAGAGAGAGAGAGAGAGAGAGAGAGAGAGAGAGAGAGAGAGAGAGAGAGAGAGAGAGAGAGAGAGAGAGAGAGAGAGAGAGAGAGAGAGAGAGAGAGAGAGAGAGAGAGAGAGAGAGAGAGAGAGATAGTAGCAGTAGTTTTGCTAACAGCTTACCTTCCTATTCACAGTCTAATAATGCTCACCAAAGTCCCATCCCATGGTGGGAACAGCCTCAGGACACAGGGGTGAGCAACTGTATTTCTTTATATACTACTCTGATATTGCAGAAGTGATATACTGTTAATGCAATGCAAGGCAAACTACAGAGCTCATAATCATGCCTAGAAGAAGTCCTATATTTTAACTTCCAAACATTTAAGGGGAGAGGACGGATTGTTGCTGATCCAACACTTAAAGGCTCAGCATAACCTGACAGCTTTTGAGAGAGAGAGAGAGAGAGAGAGAGAGAGAGAGAGAGAGAGAGAGAGAGAGAGAGAGAGAGAGAGAGAGAGAGAGAGAGAGAGAGAGAGAGAGAGAGAGAGAGAGAGAGAGAGAGAGAGAGAGAGAGAGAGAGAGAGAGAGAGAGAGAGAATTAATATTTCCAGCTTTGCTAACAGCTTACCTTCCCATTCACAGTCTAACAATGCTTTGGAAAGTCCTGTTCCATGGTGGGAACAACCTCAGGATGCCAGGGTGAGCTTTATCCTCTCAGCTGTACTTTCTATATTCTGTAATACCCAGATCTTCCTGAAACAGTGTTTTACATCTGCAACAGAGAGTCATTTAGTTATTATGATGCTGGCTATTCATATTTTGCCATTTTTGTATAATGCAATAATACATTTCAAATCCAAAACTCCTTACAAATAACTTGGCTAATATCTCTTGCATCTGCTTTATTAATAAATCACCTAAATTTATCTGCTTTATTAATGTAATTGAGCTTCTTAAGCAGTAAAGTTTTTTTTCTGTGTTTGCCTTTCATATTCTTATTTTGGTTTCTAACATTAACAGGAATGGAGTCCAGGTTCACCAGTTTTCAAGAAAGATGTGTTTGAGAGCATGGTAAGGTCATCAAAGAGACTTGTTATTTCTTAAAAATCTTGAAATTTTTTTTTTCATTAGAGTTTAGTAATAAATAGCTTAGGATACTAATATGTTCACTCCACTTATACTCCCTAAATCCTATATTTTTCCTGAATAGTCTAGAAAATTTATAATAGACACTGTGTGGTATGTTGCAGCAGAAACACAGCTCTTCATAAAGAAAGTATGATATTTAGATTTGCAGTTTGCACTTAGAGCAGCAATTTGCTCTTCTAGAGATAGATTAGTGCAAGACTGATCAAACTACTTAGACAGATTAATCAACATAACTCAGTGTATTGTGGCCCATGTGTTGATGGCACATGAGGTGGTCTGGCTGTATTCGCTATATCAGTACAGCAGTATCTTGGCAAACATTCCCTCAATGACAATGATAATAATAACTGAGAAAAATATCACAAATAATGAAAATAACAACAATAATAAAGGTTTGATATATCGTGAGTATTATGAATAAACATATGATTGTAAATAAGGAAGAAAACAGTGCCAATTAATCTGATTTTTTTTTTCAGTGATTACATCTCATCCTGTAACAGAGTTGGAAAAATAGGCATTTTTTTCTTTTCTCCCAGGTCTTAGCCAGAGAATGACGTCTATGAACTTTGGTCTCTAAATCTTTTTCCATGTATTTAGCCATTTTCAGAACCTGACACTGACTGAAACCAGTCAAAGGAACTGTTTCAGTAAATGCCTTAAAACCTTATTTTTACCTTCCCTTGAAACAGCATTTTCCCACAAATACTACATCACGTCAGTAATATTTTACTGTTTAATGAAATGCATAATTTCATCTTCAGCAAAAAAAATGAGTTTTTGAATGCAATTTGTAGCATTGTAAAAAATTTTTATATATCAAATAATATTTTTATCAGACTACTGCAATGCATTCCTTAACAGTATAATAGATATTTCCACTTCTGAGTAAATAACCTAAAATATTATTACATCTCTACTTTTACACCACTTCATGCATCACTATCACAGGTATGACATATCCTGGGAGAACCTTGCATTTCCAGAATACATGTGATCCTTCCATTATGTGATTGACATTGATTTGTATGTGTCTATTGGATGTTGAAATGTATGGAGTACAATTACAGAATGGCACTATACCTAGTAGCTTAGTATGCCAGGTCTCATACAAGACTGACATACATACTGGTATATCTTTGCGGGACATGGTTTTCTTGTTCTGCCCTTCTCCCCTTTTTGTCTCCCCCCCAAGTGTGATTCCTGATGCCCTTATAGTGAAGTGTTTGGTGCACATTCCTTGCAGAAGGTGAAATCCCAGCCACCACCCCCTCCACCACCACCATCATCTAAAAAACAAAAAGCAAGTATACAGCGACAACAACACATTACGGATCTAACACAAATAAAATATACAGAAAGCCGTAGAAATGTATACAATTTTTTCATAATTAAGATGACTCACCTTGACATACATTAGATCATTTTTTCTTATATTCTTATTTTTCAAAGAATGTGCAATATTTTTAACATTAATCTAGATACTGTAACATATTAAAATTAGAATTTTTGCTTGCTATCAAGATTTCAGTTTATTCACTAGGCTAACATTGACATATTTGTGCACCATTCTGACAATGCACAATACTTGATGTCCTTCACTCATCTCATGTCCTTCCCTCCTGCCACTGTAATCCTGTGTTTGTGTGTGTTTATTTACCGAGTTGTAGTAGTGTACGCACATGGTCTGAGCTGCATTCATGTTGATCTTTCATTTGTTTTCCTTTTTGTTAATGTACATTCCGCATATTGTGTGTGTGTGTGTGTGTGTGTGTGTGTGTGTGTGTGTGTGTGTGTGTGTGTGTGTGTGTGTGTGTGTGTGTGTGTGTGTGTGTGTGTGTGTGTGCAGAAATGGGTACTATTGTATGTATCACACAACTCAACTTAGTGTATGCTCATGACTCGGCTCATTGTCCTTTAATACTGTTTGGTATGAAAAGGTGATATCTTAACACTGTCAGGAAATGTTTATGTGTCCTTTGTACAAATGATGAAAAGTTGTAAGTATTCCTTTATGACATGTTTACAAGGTTACAAGATGACACTTCTCTAGCAAATAAACATAATATAAATTGGTATATTAATTTATAGGATGATGGTTCAGGACCTCCGCCACCTCCCCCAATGCCTGGACCACCACCACCACCACCTCCCCAGCCTGGGAGCCATCCAAAGAGGCCAACTTCTGTTGCCAAGAAACAAAAACTTGATCAACTTAAAAAGGCCGCCCGATCACGCCCTGACTGGAATGGACTACTGCGAGATATTGAGGTGAAGATGTTTTTACCATACAACTAACATATCTTTATTTTCTCTTTTTTTTATTTCTTTATGATGAGCTACATATGATTATCCCACAAAAAAGCATCAGACACAATTGTGGATGCCTCTCATATTTTGTTAGAATCAGTACCTTTTCACTATTTAGTTGTAGTACATACCAGGCAATGATTCTAGAACATAAGAACATAAGAAAAGAGGGAAGCTGCAAGAGGCTGTCAGGCCTACATATGGCAGTCCTTATATAAGCAAAGCTACTTATTTGCATTTATCATCCCCATCCATAAATTTGTCTAATCTTCTTTTAAAGCTCCTCATTGATTCAGCACTAACAACATGATTACTGAGTCTGTTCCATTTACATTTTACAAGGATAACAAATACATTACTGCACATTTACATATATACCATTCTTTTACTCCTTAAGCAACACAGTTTTCACATGTCAATTTCATCTCCATTTTAATTAATCTGCAGAGTGGTATTAAGCTTCGACGCTTGTCCTCCTGTGACAAAATGGACAGATCCACCCCGATGCTTCCAAACTCCAGAGGGAAAGGTGGCAAGGTGAGTTTGTCTTTAAGATTAACAGAAGATTGTGACCATTCTAAAAGATTAAGTTATTCCTTTTATAATTCACTACATAGTTCCACGTCCATATTTTATCTCCTTCCTATATGGTTATTTCAGTTTGTCTATGAATCGGAGAAGCCCATGGCCCACAATCAGCTGCTTCATGAAATCCATCGAGGTGTGAAGTTGCGTAAGGTCAAGACCAATGACAGGAGTAAGCCATGCTTCAGGGCTCTAGGTGGGTATTTGTGGGATCTAAATCATGTATCTATTGAACATGATTACCTATTTAAACTGTAATACTAGATCATGAGCCAAGTATCATGCAGAAGAATAAGCATGTATCTGTTGATTTACGTTTTGCAAAGTACAGTATTAGAATTATTCATATGATTCAATCTCCTTATCCATTTGGCTGCATGGATATATGCTTGATACTAGAGAATGGAGTGATCAACTAAAATATTCTTCTTTTAGGTGTGAAGAAGCTTCGGCGTCAACTTACTATGGAAAATATCAACAAACTGGAAAGCATTCCGTCCTCCTCAGATGAGGAAGAAGATATTGATAAGATGAGGGACGACCTGCAGGCTACCAAAGGACAACTTGAAGATGAGATTAAGAATAGAAAGAAACTTGAAAGAGAAAGCAAGATCTATAAAATTGACATAGCTGCATTACAAGCAGAAGTAAAAAGACTGAAAAGACAACTAAAAAGTGCAGGTATTAATGATCCAAAGCCAATGACTAATGGTGAAGCAGATGAAATTGTGCCAAAGTTAGAAAAATCTATGAGTAAGTTACGAATGCATGAAGATGAAGTTTTGGATTTCTCCGAGTTAGATACATTAGAGACTGAAATTAATAACCTTAAAGGTCAAGTAGATTCATACAAGAAACAAGCTGAGGACTATACAAACAAATACAATGAAGTTAACCAAAAGTTACTTGTGGCTGAAAATTCTGCTTCAGAATGGGAGCTCCGTAGCAACTATTATGAAAAGAAATTTAAGGCTCTGCAGAAGGAACAGTGTATTGAGCTCCCAGACATAGAAATTGTTGGTGTGCAGACAGATCCTATAGACTTCACTCCACCACCACCTTCATCACCAACAGAGGATGGTGATAGGAGACCTTTCCCCATGCCATCAAAATCAGGTTCCCGCAGAAGCTTTGCTTCATCAGTTCATAAAATGGAAAGCTTCAAAGAGGAGGAAGAAGATGATGATGACGATGATGAGGATGATGAAGAGGAGGAAGAAAGTGAGGAGGAATCTGAAGAATCTGAAGAAGAAACAGAAGAGGAAGATGAAGAGAAGGCAGCAGAAAAAAGAGCTATAAATGCTGCACGAAGAATAGAAAGAGACATCAAGCTGGCGACTAACAAACTTAATAATGTAAAATCCAAAGAAGAAAGAACACGAGAGGAAAGGAAAGCATTAAGGGACAGAATGACAAAATGTTGTCATGACATGAAGACTGAGCGAGAAATGTACTTTAAGACTAAGAGAGAACTTGATGAAATGGCATCAGCTTTCAAAGCATCTGATGATGAAGATGACAGTAGTGAAGATGAAGATGATTCTGATGAATCAGATGATTCTGATGAGGAGGAAATTCCTAGAGAGAAAGAAGAGGGTGAAGAATGGTGGCTTGATGATACCACCAAAAAGCCAATAAAACTTAAGAAGAAAAAGAAAAGGAAACTTGATGCCAATGGAGAAGAGGAAAAAGATTCTGAACAATTGCCTGACATACAAGAACCTGTGTGGAGTGAATCTGAGCAAGAGGAGAGTGAGGCAGATGATGAAAAGAATGACAGTGAGAAAAGATTAATAAAACTTAAAAATAGAACACAAAAGCATGAGCAAAAACATGCCACTCTCAGGAAGGGTGTGAGTGCACTGAAGACTAAATTAGAACAATCTGAAGAGTTGCTTGCTGCAGAGAAGCGGAGACGCCAGAGATTGGATGAGGAACTTCACATTATGTTGGCTGAGTTATCATAGTTTTATTGTTGGCTGAATGATGTGGAGATAAATAATATAGAAGATGGTGTATGTAAGCTTTTGTAGATAATGAAGATATACATTTATGTCAAAGCTTTCCATGAGAATGAATGGCTGATGAAGTATGACCAGTAATTGCGTGAAAGAATTCCTATAGAACTTTTTCCTTTGAATAGCTGGCACAACTGTTATTGCAATGATGTGCTTCAGATTCTTTGTGATATAAAAGGCCATATAAATGTGACCAACAAGTAACTTCACTGCTCTTGACTAACCCTCCTTCAAAGTAGCATTGGGTGGAGGCTAGTGCTAATGGCCAGTACCCTTTGATCTGCTGGCCCCTCAATTCCTCACCTTGTTCTTCATATACATAAACTTATGTAAGGGGAAAAATAAATTGAGATATAATGGATGTTTATAGTTTTATTTAATATATTATATTAAAACTTTGAATATAATGTATGTGTGTATGTACTGTATTTCCTTGAGTATAGGTGCAGGTCTGAAGGCCAGATATTCAGATAAAAGCTTGGCGGGTTGAGCAAAACACATGGATCAAATTTCTTGGGTTGAAAATCCAAGAATCCTAACATAATATGAAGGTAAAAGTGGTAGTACACATTTCATTAGTTATATAAAATATAGCTCAATTATCAACTCTCTCTCTCTCTCTCTCTCTCTCTCTCTCTCTCTCTGCAGTTTCTTTGCTTTCCTCCTCTTCCTCTTTTTCCTTCTGATTAGGCCCTGTCATCCTGCCACTCTGCCAGTCCTTATTCGGACCACAGTTGCGGGTTGTCATCATAGCACCCTGTGGAGGAGGGGTAGACGTAATGTGTATATATATATATATATATATATATATATATATATATATATATATATATATATATATATATATATATATATCACAAAGCAATATTCGTTCTCATATCAGTTTCTTTTTTTCCTATTTCTTCTGTGCGGGCTTCAATTCCATGCTCCTCTCAGTCCCCTCATCAGCTGCCCAGCCAGTACCGCCCTACCACCCCCACTGTCCCGGCCACGGCGTCATCAGTATGGACCACACCACTCCCTAGGTATTGAGGCTGGACAAACTTTTGCTTATTGGGATGAGGTGAGCGGATATCCCCAGCTCCTCCTCCTTTTCCTCCTACTGGTGCTGTTGCTCCTTCGCCTTCTATTTTCTCACCTTTTCTTTCTTCTTTCATTCTGCCTCCATATTTGTAGTTTCTATCTTCTTGAAGGTTCGGCCTCAGGAGTGACAGTGACGCTTTAGCAGTGTACAGTGTCCTCGTGAGCAATAGACGACAATGACACTTTGATACAGGGCTGACTCCCAATTGAGCTTTGTATACTCGCAACTTCTCTAGTCATACTGGGAGCTGACTGTCTGACACTTGTACTGTAAATGTATGACCCTAAATTAGATAGCTGAGTGGATAATTGGATACGGGATACCCAAAAATATCTCCTTAATCTTAACATTAATAAATTGTACAAGAGAGAGAGAGAGAGAGAACTCTTCCCTAAAAATCCACTTTAGTGCCCTGTCACCGTTGTCAGCCCGTCTTTCTGTGTCTTGTCCCCCTCCCCGGCATGCAGGATAGCCACTTCCGGGGTGAATTCTATTACCTGTTCTAATTAGCGCTACCTGTGACGCTAATCTCATTAGGCTTTCAGACTTATGAAATGGAGAGAGAGAGAGAGAGAGAGAGAGAGAGAGAGAGAGAGAGAGAGAGAGGATTTTTATCCGTAGGTACTAGACTAGTATATAGCTACTAGTAACATATCTCACATAGCCGTTTTGTGAAAGGCGAATTTTTCTCCCACTAAACCGTTATCGTTCTCGTGTATCCAGACGAGGCAATCAGAGGCAATTAAAGTTTGGTTAAGATTACGAGAGAAAGGGCGCGAATGGAAGACGTGATTACATGTGGTTAGAGATGGAGGATGGTAGTCGTGTGAAGTGATTGATGGCAGGTGGTGGGGACGTGTGAGATGGTGAGAGGCTGCGTGACAAGCCTAAATGATGGAGGGCTGTGGCTGTGGTGACCGTGGCGTGGGAGGATGGAGGAAAGAGGTGTTCCTTGTCGAATAAGTACAGAATGATGGAAAGGAAGTTAGAGAGATTACTTGTCCAGATTAATCCGTTATATTAAGTCTACATATAACGTACCGTCATTCACGTTGATGTGTATCTCCTCTTTTGCTAAGATACATTTTTTCTTCCTCCTTTCATAAGCCTCTCGTGACGAATTCTTGTAAACCCAAGCACTCGTCATCAGCAGCGGGAGGCGAGCAGACAGTGACGCCGCCAAAAGCCATCTATAAGAGTTTTCCGTCACATTGCCCGTCCGTCCTCTGTGATGGCAGAAGTTTAAATTGCAAAAGTTGATAATTCACTGAATGCCGAGTGAATGGACCGTGTGATCCGGGAAGGGGAGGGGATGGAGACTTTAAAAATTACACGGAGCAAATTTAGTGATTCTCTACAAGGCTATGAATCCAGTGTAATTAACTAGAGGATGAGGAGCGGAGGCTGGGAATAGTGTTTGCGTTAAGCCAGGGCGTAGCAGCGGACACGTGGCTAGGAATAGAAGGGGGAGGGGGAGGAGAACGCAGGACGCTGAAATAGACTTACTGCTCCACCTAAGGACGGCGCCGCGGACGTGCACCTTGTGAGGCAGGAAGGCTAATCACTTAGTTAACGAAGGCTCAGGAAACTGTGCTGGAAGTTCAGAACATTGGGAACTCGCTCGTTATGCAACTGTGTGTGTGATTCACCTCCTCGGTCGTCTGCTGGTCACCCAGCCAGTCTTCCCCATTACGGAGCGAGCTCAGAGCTCATAAACCGATCTTCGGGTAGGACTGAGACCACAACACACTCCACACACCAGGAAAGCGAGGCCACAACCCCTCGAGTTACATCCCGTACCTATTTACTGCTAGGTGAACAGGGGCCACACATTAAGAGGCTTGCCCATTTGCCTCGCCGCCTCCGGGATTCGAACCCGGACCCTCTCGAGTGTGAGTCGAGCGTGCTAACCACTACACTACGCGGTGTGTGTGTGTGTGTGTGTGTGTGGCAGCTAGTGAGAATTATTACTTAACCTCCCCCTTGCTCCCAATAGTCACTCCATTCTATTGCATACAAAATATAAGCAATTAATTCCTAAACATAAATCACCGAATGTTTATTATCCACTTAACTCTTAATCGTAAATTTATCGTTTCCAGCCACCGGTGTCTGGGCAATTACAGTAATGACAACGACACCACGACCACCACCACCACCCCCACGGCCACCACCCACAACCACCACTAGCATCTGCATCACCGCCACCATCACCAGGTACGTCAAGGGATCACTTTCCACGCTTTGTATATTGTGTTAGAGAAAGTATTGGTGAGCGAGGGCCTTTCCGCTACCTGCCAATTTATTCATCACACCTCCGTCCATCCCTTTGTTACATACAGCCTTCCTTTTTCCACATGGGTTTTTTTTCTCTCTCCCACACGCCTCGGTTTCTGAACGAATTATATTTCCTAGTTTCATTTATTTCTGCATTTTCGCTTTACGCAACATCAAACATTGCAGAGAGAGAGAGAGAGAGAGAGAGAGAGAGAGAGAGAGAGCACAGATAAATTTAGTTAGAGTGACTATTGAGTTGAAGCCAGATGGTGGAAAACTCGGAAGATTCGAGAGCGTGGGCACGATAGCAAGTTCAGTCATTGCGCATATAGACGCAACATCCAGCTGTAGAGCGAAAATGAGGGTAGAGAAAATAGGAGGAAACAGAGAAGTGACTACTGTCAGTTGCCTGAGACAGCTGTGTTTCGGTGAGGATAAGAAGATGAGGTTTAGTAGAGGAGAGGTGGTGTTCTACAGATCGAAAATTATATCTAAGACCGCGAATGTTGCAAAGTTGATAAAGAAAAAGTTGAGGGAGGTGTCAAGACATTTTGGGTCACCACCGAGAAAACAGTTCGACCTGGGGGCATTTCTGGTCCCCTCCCCAGGAGGGACTCCGAGGCTGGATTTGGAGTCGCTATTTTGAATTTTACGTGAAGGATCTGTGTGTGTGTGGTAAGTGTATGTAGTTTTATGTGAAGAAGGAGAGTTGTCTTTGAGGGCAGGCTGTGACTGCCCCCTTGAGTCGTGAGACACAAAGCGAGATCACAACTAGCTTTAATGGGAAGTTCAAAGTACCCCCTGAACTAGTGCTATTAGATCTCGCTGGGAGTATATTATCGTTTCGGTAGGTGTCTTACTACCTCTTCCCAATTGTTTGTTTACCCGTCATATTTGCCCAAATATCCAACTGTTTCCACTCTGATATAACGAAAACCTAAGAAATAAAGCAATGACCTCAAAAACTACCCAGATAAGCAATGATACCTGACAATACAGCCTGGAGAGAAGGAGGAGGAGGAAGGTGTTATGGCGAAGCTGCAAAGTTAGGTGGACTGAGGTGAAGCCGCCCGCCCCGCCCCTCCAAGCCGGCTACTATGGCACCACTCTATTGACCTTAATTAAATAGTGCTCCCTGATGGTGCTAAAAGCTTGGTGCAGAAAGAAGTATGTGTGTGTGTGTGTGTGTGATGAGAATGATAATGGTAGTGGTCAATAGGCCTATGTAATTTGTATTGTATTTACCTGTATAGTGTGGTATGGTTGTCTAGTGATGGTGGTTGTGGTGGTCTCTAATAGTGACACTGTGGTGGTGGCGGTAATGTTGTGGTATGGTATAATATGCTGGTGGTGGTACTATGGTGTTGGGGTCTGGTGGTGGTGGTGGTGATGTTAACGCTTCACTTCGACAAACTCAACTGGTGTGTGTATGTGTGTGTGTCAGCAATTCTAACGGTGCATGTGTGTATGTTTAATGATTAGTGTGTTAACCCTGAACTCTCTTGTTTTCTCATTTCATCCTTCCATCTTTCCATCTTTAATTCCTCCTTCTGTCTTAACTCTCGTATTGTATAGCATAGTGTACACTGTTTACAATGCCTCCGGCCGCCAGACACGCACAAAAAAATAAAATAAAAATAAACACAACAAACAAATACTGAGAGAGAGAGAGAGAGAGAACTACCACTACCACGGTGTACAATGAAGCTAAATAGGCCTATAGCTTCCTAGAGCCCTATAGTGAAGATTAAGTGTGCCTCATCACTACTGTTTGTACCCGCTAAAAATAATAATAATAATAATAATAACATCAATGAAAATATTAATATGATAAACCCACTTGTTCTGGTAATGCTGTGACGTCATCTCTGCCCCGCACTGGAACCAAAACTCTTACTTGCTTTGATTAATATTATATTCTCTATCTATCTATTTGTCTATCTATTCTGAGAGCCCCGGTGTAGAAGCACGTTTCTTAAGTTTGGTGGGTGGACAGGAGCAGGCTGCTCGTCTCCCCTGGCGTGAGTGACGCTCCAGGGAGGTCAGGTGGAGCAGAGTTATGCAGATTGTATAAGCAATATGTTTCATAACCGTCCGTGGTGTTCATTGTGCAATGTTTATGGCACTGTGGTCGAATGTTATGAATAATTTTACATATAAACGACGCTCGCGCTATCCAGCGAGCGAGGACCTCCACAGCAATGGAAAATTCCTACAGTAGTGTACAGAACAAGCATGTGAGACTATACATATAGTGAAAGGTAAAGCTGGGAAGTATGTTAACGAGAGAAACACAGAGAGCTCCTGCTGGAGCCATGAAACATACAGTAAACTGAAACAAACTATGAATAAGGAGCTCATGTGAATATGGATAAGGAGCAGTACCAGCTGGACGTTCCTTAGACTAGCAAAGGTAAACTTTGCATACGCACTGCCAGTTTCTCTTTCGTGGATCAGTCGAATTCGTGGAAGATGATGATAGTGGAAGTTAATAGGTAGATTCCATACATGGACTCCCACTCGTAGAAATCCGCTTGGAAGCACACACGAGAGAGAGAGAGAGAGAGAGAGAGAGAGAGAGAGAGAGAGAGAGAGAGACTGTGAAGAGGGGACAAAGCTGAAGGCGGGGCTGTAACTCAACAACAGACACTCTGACCGTGGCCGTCCCTTCCCCTTCCCTCTCTTTTGGCTTGGCTGGCGCCAGGGTCTCTGGCAGGGACGGCAGACAGGTCGTGCGAGTCAACATGAAGTCGACAAATCAGGTTATGCTGCACCTCGAGCTTAACTAAAGGGTCGCCAGGTTCTCCAGGTCTGAGATGTTCAGGCGGAATTCTCTGCTGGAGAGTGAGGTCCACGCATCCCTGCCTTGCGTGGATGAGCAGGGCGGCGGCTTGCGTGCTCTTGCCCATGTAGTTGATGTGATGGGTGGAGAAAGCGTCTGTGTTACGGTCATTCTGTCTCCAGAAATATATTTGCAGATTTAACAACACACAGAGCATAAGATTTACAATGCATGCAATAAAAATGGTTTACGAAAAAAAGATATTCATTATCGAATATCAGTGCAAGCTGCCATTTTATACACTAATCATGTTATAAAGCTTACAGAATTGTCCTTTACAATGTGGCTCTGATAAACAGTGGGCCTTTGAGACTTTCGTTAAATAAATAGACCAGCAGTGCACATGTAGGGCCCATCCTTCCGCGAAGCGAGGCAGCGCCGGCACCACCATGAGGCAGACGCGTCCTAAGGCTCACTGTATAAAAGTTATCCATGGTGACTTTCATTCATATGTTTGTTATTTTACCTTTCCATCATGAAATGTATCTCCTGCATCCCGTCCCTCTCCCAAGCCATCACGCCTCGCATGCCGGGCTGCCTACTCCACCCACACCTCCACCTTCCACTTTCCACACCGTCATTCATGGCAGTGATATTTACTCACATCCTTTAAAATTCGGAGTTTTTGAAGGAAAACATTCGAAAGGAAAAAAAATTAAGAATACCCTCATGACATTGAATCCATTCTTGTCAATTGATGATATTAAGCAATACATTCAACCTGCCACCCTCCCCCTCCCCCCTCCCTCTCTCTCTCTCTCTCTCTCTCTCTCTCTCTCTCTCTCTCTCTCTCTCTCTCTCTCTTTGTGGCTCACTCACTCGCTCGCTTTCTAGGGTCCGCATTTAAGTTGCATTAGTCTGGCAAACAAGGGAGGGAGCAGGGCCGCAGCCCACATTGTAGCACTAACTTTAATCCACTTCAACAAGACGCGTGACCCGCTCATGAGGGAGGACGGGCTCTCGAAGATGTTTTCTCTCTATTTTTACCAAATAGTGCATTAAGGAGCTTAATGATAAGAGGGGAAGAACCTCGCCCTTCGAATGGATTGTCACTGATGTGGTAGAGTGCGTCGCTTCTCTAATGCTGCGGCCTTAAAGGAAGGGCAGGTCTTGTCCCTCTGTGCATCACTAAGAGAGAGAGAGAGAGAGAGAGAGAGAGAGAGAGAGAGAGAGAGAGAGAGAGAGAGAAAGCACACTCGCATTTTTCAAGAATAAAAACAGTCTCCCATTAATACAGTCCGTGCCTGGCAAACTCCCTCCATCAGTGATCCTGCTCATTGTATATTCGGAGCAGGGAGTGGATGTAGTTGTGATTCCGTGCGTCATGGAACGGAAATCCGATTAGGGAAAAATCTATATTCATTTGCGTAAACCTAGACGGGGCTGCTTCGCTAAATTGAGAGTCTCGTTCATCTGCAACGTAACTATTCAATGGGGAAAAAAATGAAGCTTTTAGAAATATAGAAAATACTCGCAAAAATAAAAAGAGCTATCTGATACACGACACGACACTTAACAGACCCCGATGGTAAACTGTCGAGAAACAAGTGACACGGATGATGGTTATGGCAAACTAACCTAATCGAAAAAGAGGACTATGATGCTAAGTTTTGGAACCCGCTTTTTTCACGCTCGACACAGGCGTCCGAGGGAGGTGGAAACAAACTGTGCTCACGTGTGGAGTTTTGGTACGGAGCTAAGAAAAGCAGGCAGAGGAGAGGCAGGTAATTTGTGAGAGCTCGTGGTGGAAACTTTGTAACGAACCAGTCGCAATACGGTTAGCGAGAACGGAAGGGAAAGAAAAAGCATTGCAGTCAGTCACTTCGTCCCCACACACACACACACACACACACACACACACACACACACACACACCTTCATTTGAGGAAAAGAAGTAATGTAGCTCATGAACGCTGGAATAATTAACAATAACACGCAGATCTTCACCCTTTACCGTTATTGTATGTACGTCGTCGACCATAAACTGATGTGTCGTGGTGAACAGGGCAACTCACGGTTCAGTTGAAGGATTCGAGTCAGCGCTGGTAGCTTTTAAGCGGAGCTGAAATACACTTTTGTGGCTTGTAATTCCATTAGACGTCTCATATAAAACTACATCTTTTCTTTATATATATACCAAAAGAATACTTTATACATTCCAAAGAATTCAAAGGCCTTGGCATCTTAAAAACAGCACTATGAGTAAGAATTAAAGCAATGAACCATGAGAACGAACCAAGTGACTAAGATTTGGCATCACTGAGAGGCTGTGAGCGCTGTGTTGTGTTGGTACATTACCGCTACGTCAGCTGGACTGGGGCTACGTTCAGATCCCACGAGAATGTATGTTATTATAATCATGCGTTGTGACAGTTGATTCTAGGACGCAGTGGTGCAAACATTCCTATGGAAGATCCAGAGGGCGGTGGAACTTACTGGTGGCCGCTGGTGGGTGTCATCTCCTGTCTGTTTTCTTCAGTGTCCTGCGCTTGCCCATCCAAGTTACAAGGTACAGAAATTGCTTGATTCATATTCTTGTGGTTTAGTTGTGTTATGGCTCTCTCTCTCTCTCTCTCTCTCTCTCTCTCTCTCTCTCTCTCTCTCTCTCTCTCTCTCTCTCTCTCTCTAAGTGGCGTCGATGCGCAGATGGTTTTAGAAGTCTGTCTTGTTCCGTAATTGTGGCACTGGAGCTCTTACTTAGGTTGCCGCTGAGGGTTGAAAAGGCCAACATTGACTAAAAACAACACAAAAACCCGCTTAATATCTGGCGTCAACATTAAAACATTCCACTGGACGTTCATGCATGTTGTGTATGTTAGTGTCACATTATCTTCATCTCATTACTACCCACGGCGTACTCCAAAAAATACTGGAACGTTGCTAGGGACACACACATACACACACACACACACACGTAATCTTAAGAAAAACACTGTAAATTTGATACTTATGAGACAAGACCCAGAGAGAGAGAGAGAGAGAGAGAGAGGGAGGGTCGGAGGTTAGTAAGAAAGGTATTCCTGGCTGGTTATGAGCCACTGGGGGTCGTAAAGATGGCGGCCTCTCAGTGAGGTCATCCTTAAAGGGGTAAGAGAGAGGTTTAGAGGTCGTTGTGATCCTCCTCCTCTCCCTTTTTACCTCTTCTTATTTTTTCCTCTTCTTCCTCTTCATCATCACCATCTCGTTGTTGTTGTTGGTGGTGGTGATGGTGGTGGTGGTGGTGATGGTGGTGGTGTTTCTTCTTCTTCTTCATCTTCTTCTTCTCGAGTGGTTGGTTTGTCGTAATGGTGAGAAAGTGGAGAGAGAGAGAGAGAGAGAGAGAGAGAGAGAGAGAGAGAGAGAGAGGTAGAGGCTGTTCGAGAGAGAGAGAGAGAGAGAGAGAGAGAGAGAGAGAGAGAGAGAGAGAGAGATGTATGACAAGAGGAAGTGGAGCGTGTGAGGAAAACTGAGGAAAGAAGGGAGGGAAGAATTAAAGGTCACTCGAGATGGAAGGAAGAAAAAAGGAAAAATAATAATGCGCTAAGTGTCAGAATTCTCTATTAAGATTTGATGTAAGCAATCTCTCTCTCTCTCTCTCTCTCTCTCTCTCTCTCTCTCTCTCTCTCTCTCTCTTATTTCTTCTTATCATATCATGTTTTCTCGTGTGTGTGTGTGTATGCGTGTGTGTGAGTGTGTGTGTGTGTTAGTGTGTGTGTGTGTGTGTGTGTATGTGTTCAGTTGGTGGGAGGGGGAAGCCGGTGAGTGTGCGGAGGGAAATTTTCTAGAGTGCATGAACTCAAATCAGGTTCACGTTATTGATTTTTCTCCTTTCTTTATTTTATATGCGGTGGAGGTGCGGTGCGCATACCTGAGGGTGGCGAGATGAGGTTTACACATTGTAGCCTCGCCCCATCCACCCCCTCCCTCCCCAATATACAATGACCCTCTTTTTACTTTGTTTTCAAGAGGGAGATTTCAAGACATTTATCCCTTTATTTCAGCTAACTCCCTCGGACCTACAAGAGGACTGGCAAGGATGTAGGTATTTTTTCTCGTTTTTTTTTGTCGCCTTTGCCCATTTTTACCCTCTTGCATAAAAAAAAAACGTGTTAAAAAAGACAAAAGCTTTTCCCCTCTTCGCCATTGAGAGTGATGTCGAGGATCTTAAGTGGATGAGCTGCTTGGGGTGGAGTGTTTAACCGAGATAGTCGAGCTTGAATGCACTTTTATTCAAGAATCCTTTGAGTTGAGACTAACCACTTGAACTGCACTACCTCCTCAAACAGCCGCGAGAACTCTTGACATCGACACGTGGCAGAGAGAAGCTTGCTTCGTGCGTGAATAGCTTGGAGAGTGAAGCATCATGACTCATATTCATCGATGAGTAGGTTAGGATAGGTTAGGTTAGGTTAGGTTAGATTAGGTTAGGCTGATATTGACACGTGGCAGAGCGAGGCTTATTTCGTGCGTGAATTGCTTGAAGAGTGAAGCATCATGACTCACATTTATCGATGGGTAGCGGAGATTGAACACCGGCAGGGATAAGAGAGTGGAGGCGGTGGTAGCGATGGAGGAGAGGACGAAAGCTTTAGGAGGCCCTCCCTGCTCAGCCCCTAGACACAATTCTCGCCAGCCTGAGAACCTTCCGGCCCAACAATGTGCAGGAACCGGATGACTAATGCTTCCCAGACTCCCCAAAGAGCCGCCGGGAACATCACTAATGCATTTTTCGAAAAACTCTCATTTGTCAGCCGGGGGACTCTCTCCGCCGTGACGCCCATGTAAAAATTATGGCGCTACAGATAAAATACATAAGGCTGCTGACATTCCATTGGGGATTCCTTGAGTGATGTTATTGAAGGGGGTGTAATGTTGTTGTTGTTGTTGATGATGATGATAATGGTGGTAGTGGTGGCTGGACACTTATCTGCTCTGTTATCAGTAGAAATCCTTGTGACTTGTGAAGAACGCGGACTCCTCCAGCGTGTTGGTGCTGGCGAAATGGTGCCACTGAAATACCTAGAAAAGTTTTTGTGTTTAAATTCAAGTGCCGGTGTTTATTGCCACACACACACACACACACACACACACACACACACACACACACACACACACACACACACACACACACACACACACACACACACACACACACACACACACACACACACACACACACACACATTCTCTCTCTCTCTCTCTCTCTCTCTCTCTCTCTCTCTCTCTCTCTGTCTAGGTGGTAATTAGCAGGATCATCATACATCGAGGAAACACGAATACCTGCTGTCCGCTAGCGTTGTGCCTCATGAATGATGAATATGAAACTCCATTCTTTATTTAGCATTCAAAACTTTTTATGAAATTGTAATTTGGACAGAAGTTTTATGCCTTGAGGAGGAATGGAATGTTGGCTGAACTATTTTGCATTTCACGTCTGCAGGGAAGTGAAAGGACCGTCTTTACTGCCGTCAGGAAATTAAATGTTTACGAAATTGTGAGTTTACATTTAATAGAATATGGGGTTAAGATATTTCAAACCCTCACGCTATTCTCGAGACCGGAACTGGCGGATTGCGTGGGAGAAGAGGATGGGGAGGATGTCGGATGGGTATAAGGAGATATGGGAGATAGGAGAAGGATGTGCGTGTGCTGGGGAGAAATTATGGGTATTGGAATTATCTCTGGCTGCTATTTGGTATACACGTTTCTTCAGCTGTTTATCACTGTGAGGTATTTTTACTTGTTCTACAGCTACTTTGGATCTATAAACTCGGTAGAAATTGCAAAAGATCTTCTCTCTTGTAGCCTTTTTTCTTATGCATGCTTAAAAGATTTCTAACATTACTTTTGGTGCTGTTGATTGTTACGCATCGCAGTAAAGAGTTAATCCCTGCAATACCATAACGCGTTTCCATATTTCTTCTGGTTACTATTTAGTGATTTTATACAGCTTCAGAAATTCATGTGGGGTATTAAAATAGCGAAGATTCTGGCTATTAATCTTCTGGCCTCCATCGACCCTACCTTACGTAAATAAAATACTCTAATCACACACATATCTCAAAAAACTGTGTCCCAGTATTGAAGGGGCTAAGGGGGGTAGGAGCGGAAGCTGAGGAGAGTTAGGACGTAAGTTCAGTTGTAGGTAGGTGTGTAAGGGATGTAGTAGAGAGTGACAGTGGAGGACGATAGAGTAGTGGGGATTGTGAGGGGATATATTGATTTGTAGGGTGGTGGTAAGGTTGGTATGGGGATGATAGGAGTGCGATAGGTAGCATACTGGGCCTGTGAAAGAGAAGGATAGTGGGACATGATGGAATAAGGATCCTGTATTCAGAAAGGCTTTGCTCTCTCACCACGACTAATTTCCAAGGCCACAGAAATGATAAGCGGGGTTTCAAGAGTGTTTCTCCAGTTAATAATGTAGAAATCTTATCACTATTCCTCTAGAACCATAAAAACACCGTAAAAAACTAGTGTAAATTTAAATAAAGCCTTTTGAAACAGTGGAGATGAAGCACAGAAGTGTTTAAGAATACTAGCCTATATATGAGGACTGACATTTCGTGGTGAGAAGAATGTAATTTCAACACAAATCTCGGAGATGTAGAACGTGGCGTATAGAAAATAATTCGTGCCACAAAAACTTTCCATTCTACCACTGGCACAGACACACGCAGTCCCAGCCATCATTGGAGCACTTTTCCCCTTCCAGCTAATAGACGTCTTAGAGGAAGGAGGGGCGAGCGGTCTCATTCTTACCATTATATAAAATTTCATTCGTCTAGGAAAGCTCATATTGACCACAACCTTCCCGATGGTCCTTGGCTGTCTCTCCGGAGCCGAGAAAGAGCCTAGAAACCCCTCCACTTAGTAAATTGTTTCCTCTTTGATCCCCCAAGACAGACACAAGATCCGCGCCAGAATCCTTCCTTTCCATTAGGGTCTTCATCAAAATCCGCCCGGGCAATGCTTGGCGTCGCATTGTCATTCCCTGGATTACAGTTTTCCTTTCAGTGATTCCATGGGGGACTCCCGCGACCGCCATTCCTATTCTTAAAGGCGGTGGTGAACGCTGGCGGCTGGCAGGGTGTGGCGCAGAGGAGAGCATGTGTGCGTGGGTGTGTGTGTGTGTGTGTGTGTGTGTGTGTGTGTGTGTGTGTGTGTGTGTGTGTAGGCTCACACTAGACGGGGGAGAAGATGTGCAAGGGGGAATATAACATGGCCTGTATTCAGAAACACTTTGCTCTCTCACCACGACTATTTTCAAGGGTCACAAAAATGATTGCCGAGGTTTTACAAGATTGTTTCTCCAGGTAATAATGTAGAAATCTTGTCACTCTGCATGTTGAACCATTAATACAACTTAAAAACTCGTGTAAATTTAAATAAAGCCTTTTGAAACTGAGGCACAGAAGTGTTTGAGATTACGAGCTTTATAGGTGTAGTAGCAGCAGCGGTGGAAGAATGTGGCTAGGCTGGGCTGGGCTGGTCTGGCTTGGTCTGCCTTGGGCTGGGAAAGCTGGTGTCTAGGTAAGATGTGTCGCTTACTATGGAAGCAGTGAGGGCTGGCGGTGACTTGAGGCTCGTATATTCTGAAACGCTTTGCTCTTTCACCATCACTGCTTTCCAAAGGCTCCAGTTGAAGATAGTCTTGATTTCAGAGATGTTTTTATAGTTCTGGCGATGGATTGTCAAGATTTCTAGTTTATCATAAGGAGAAACTGTCTTGATAACCCCACTAGTTGTCTCTGTGGTCTTCAAAAATTGTTATGGTGAGAGAGCAAGGCGTTTCTGAATAGGAGGCGTGTGTCTGGGATAGGGCTGGGATAGGTGGGATTGGCTGGAGGGAGGGTGTATCGCCAGCAGGAGAAGCAGCATCCTGGGTCCAGTGAGCGGAAAAAATGCAACTACCCATTATTCCCGCATCATCTGAGTTTTTTTTCCTATTTTTTCCTTTTTTTTCAATGAGTATACATTATTCTTTCTTCGCACAGTGTTTTCCGAGCTACTTGTGTGTGTGTGTGTGTGTGTGTGTGTGTGTGTGTGTGTGTGTGTGTGTGTGTGTGTGTGTGTGTGTGTGTGTGTGTGTGTGTGTGTGTGTGTGTGTGTGTGTGTGTGTGTGTGTGTGTTTGCTCTGGCTTCGGCTTTGGCTTTTGCATGTTTGTCAATTTGTATGTATGTTCAATCTCTCTCTCTCTCTCTCTCTCTCTCTCTCTCTCTCTCTCTCTCTCTCTCTCTCTCTCTCTCTCTCTCTGGCGGGTCCATCAGTCAACCAATCTTGTAGCATTGTAGGGCAAATATACAAACTTTGATCATAAAGGAATAAAATAGCAATGTGGTATCATCAACTGCAAAAACGAACAAGGAAGAGAGAGAGAGAGAGAGAGAGAGAGAGAGAGAGAGAGAGAGAGAGAGAGAGAGAGCTGAGGTGGCGGTCAGTCGAGGTGTGGCGCTGATCCGGCTCACGGCTCGGTAACTGGAGACGCCCACTGAAAATTTGATCACTGCTCGCTCCTCATTACAATCACACACACACACACACACACACACACACACACACACACACACACACACACACAACATCAGACTGCTAGGGATGGTTCCGTGGGGAGAGGCTGAGGGTGGAGGACGAAGAGAAGGAGAGGGATGCTGTGTAGTCTTGGTAGTGATTAATAGTAGATCAGCGTGTTGTTTACAGGGAGACGGGGGAGTGGTGGCCTGTCCTTTGTGAGGTGAGTTGGGCACTAACATGAACTAGAGAAGGAACCCCCTCCACCTCTCTCTCTCTCTCTCTCTCTCTCTCTCTCTCTCTCTCTCTCTCTCTCTCTCTCTCTCTCTCTCTCTGTGTGTGTGTGTGTGTGTGTGTGTGTGTGTTAGTGAGAGAGAGAGAGAGAGAGAGAGAGAGAGAGAGAGAGAGAGAGAGAGACAGACAGACAGACAGACAGACAGACAGACAGACAGACAGAGAGAGCGTTGGGGGAATCATAATAATGCAAGTGACAGTGTGGCTGAAAATAGATATGTGAGACGGCTTTGTGCTGGAAGGTTTAGCAATAGAAGCCTGTTGTGTTTCCCTGCCTGTGATGGTAATGCGGGGGAAGAAAGAATGTTACACTGACGCTTTTATATTCAAGTCATTTTCTTCTTATTTTCCCTTGCTATCTCCTTAGTGATTAAATACAAGGTGAGTCAAAATTATGTTAACTATTCTATCCCCTTTCAGTACTGGGACACATTTTTACCATGAGTTTTGTGTACGATTAGATAATTCTGTTTTGCATAAGGAAGGATCTATGGAAGTCAGAAGATTAATGGCCAGATTCTTCACTATTTTACTCCCCACATGAGTTTCTGAAGCTGCATAAAGTTGCCAAATAGTAACCAAATAAATATGAAGACACGTCCTGGTACTTACGGGGTTAATTTCTTCTTGGACTAGTGTTAACATAATAATTTTTGATCCATCCTCTCATACTAGTGTTAATAAAATGTTGACTCACCCTGTATTATCTAGTCAAAGGAAGACTATCAGAATGTGTTGTTGTTGTTGTTGTTGTTGTTGTTGTTGTTGTTGTTGTTGTTGTTTTACTTTTTTATAATCCTTTCTCCTTCCGTGTAATCTTTTTGTTTTTCTCTGCTTGGGATTTCTCTGGCACCGGCTGACATAACCATTCTCTCTCTCTCTCTCTCTCTCTCTCTCTCTCTCTCTCTCTCTCTCTCTCTCTCTCTCTCTCTCTCTCTCTCTCATATTTTCATTTAAGATTTCATTTTCTGATTTTTCTTTGCTCTTCTTTCTTTTCTTTTCCGTGTTCTTTTATTTTTATATTCTTTTCCTTCTAATTTTTTTTCTACTACTACTACTACTACTACTACTACTACTACTACTACTACTACTACTACTACTACTACTACTACTACGTACATTTTGATACACTTTTACGTGCCTTCGTTTGTTCCTTCTTGTGTCGTGCCTTATCACCATATCTAAATATTTTGAATAAGCCCTCAACAGCTCTTTCATCCTCCTCCTCCTCCTCCTCCTCCTCCTCCTCCTCCTCCTCCTCCTCCTCCTCCTCCTCATCCTCTTCCTCTTCCTCCTCCTCTTCCTCCTCCTCCTCCTCCTGTTGTTGCTGTTACCATTACTATTATTATTGTTATCATAGTAAATAGATAAACAAAACAATTAGATAAATATGGATTGGAGAGAGAGAGAGAGAGAGAGAGAGAGAGAGAGAGAGAGAGAGAGAGTTAGTGCGTTTCGCGGGATGGGACCAAAAATAACGCAAAAATGAACCGTCTTAACTTGAGTCAAGAGGTTCCTCAATGGCCGATCTTCCTTACATTAATTCCTACAACAGTCACGTCCTTGAGTCTGAATTCCCCTTAATGGAGGTCCGTGTCCTTTCCAAACTTCATATTTTCCTCACTAAGACTCAGCTGCCTCAGTTACGAAATTTTGTCTGCACGTCCTACATTCTTGGGAAAAATCAGTCATCTTTACTTCATCTCAATGCAGACCACTCCGGCAGCATCACACACACACACACACACACACACACACACACACACACACACACACACACACACACACACACACACACACACACACACACACACACACACACACACACACACTTGCATCTACTCTACCAAACTTTAAATTCAGTACTCCTCAAATATTATAACTTAACTGATTCGTGTTTATAGCGTAGTTTTCAAAAATCTTCCATATGCTTTCTACAATTTTTGGTGCAATTAACTTCTTTCTTTACCTTTTCCATTTATTTATTATTTTTTTTTTTAATCTGAATGGGCAATTTAAAGAGGACAAGCCTGGACCTCTATTACTGGCAAGATACGACTTCGCTGGTTTGAGAAGTAAAAAGTCTAGAAATAAACTGCACTCTGTAACTATATCCGCTTTTTACATTCATTAAGCTGCGCTCAGATTAGAGGAAAGCAATGCGCCTCGACTCAACGTTTTATCACTTTTTCCCCTCTCTCTCTCTCTCTCTCTCTCTCTCTCTCTCTCTCTCTCTCTCTCTCTCTCTCTCTCTCTCTCTCTCTCTCTCTCTCTCTGTGTGTGTGTGTGTGTGTGTGTGTGTGTGTAAACAGTGTTTCTACGTTTCTCATGAGCAAATTTTACCCTTTTGTCACGATACTGGAGCCACTGAACTACCACTTTCCCATAGCCATTGTTAAGGAGAGGGAAGGAAGCCCGTCGCAGCCTTTCAAATTGACAAATGATAAGAAGCACATCTTGTCAGGGTATAGAGACTTTTCACGCGTCACCTTTAAGCTTCTCGTATCTTGTAACATACCACGGAGCAAGGCCTTATGTAACTAAACCGCCTTCACCACGTTTGCTTCAACGGAGATACTTTAGTTTTGTATTCCAGCGTTTCAAAATACTCTCAGGTTTGGTGCAGTGACCAGACACGATTCAGGGTCTCTGCGGACAGTCACATACGTTTAAAGGAATAGAAAAGGCGTGAGGTAGTAGGTGGATAACTGCGAACTATTTCAGATCGTTAGTTACTGCTATGCTACCCAAGGGGATCACCGTATCAAGAGAGAGAGAGAGAGAGAGAGAGAGAGAGAGAGAGAGAGAGAGAGAGAGAGAGAGAGACGCTGAACATACTTAAAAGGAACAATCGTCTCTTCTCGTTCTTCGTCCTCTTTTTTGGTCCAAGAAAGGTGTGACTTGAGAGCTGCGCGTGTGAAGTTTGTATATTAATGGCGACAGTGATCGGGGGGAAAGAAGGAGAAATAGGGGTAGCGTTAGACAAGGGCGAAGGAAAGGCATGGGATGGGAAAACATAAAGTAAAGGACCCAACGGAATCGGATTGAAGGCAAGGAAGTAAGGAAGTGAGATAAGAGACAGAGGAAGAGGAAAAAGGGAAGCAAGTCTGAAAAGAAGCACAAAGGAAAAAGAGTAGGAGGAAGATGCTATGATTTGTTGACAGACACGCACACTCACACACACAAGAGCATAACATTTGTACGTGAAAAGAACCTTAGAAGAAGAGACACAAAGACACACAGAAAAGGCAGACGAAGCGAAAGGAAAAATATAGATACAGTGAGAGACAATATGATGTTTGAGGCAGACAAAGAACAGAATTGAGAGAGAAAGGAAAGGCTTTAATGAACTCTAAAATCAGCGCTGAAAAGAGAATTTCCTGAGGGACACTGGAAAAGAAGTAACGTCCTGGTATGATTTGGACACAGAGAGAAAGAGAAAGAGAAAGAGAGTGAGAGTGAGAGAGATAGAGATAGCCATTGTTAACGTTTATCTCATTATTCCATCTCGTTTACTCGTCTTTGTATTGGTTCTATTTTCTCTCTTTCCCTCCATTCATCTCCATAGCTTTCTCTTTATTCTAGTTTATCTCCTTCACTGTATTGGCGTTCATCTCTCACGTAAGTCTACTAAACCTAACATGACTAAATCTGCCTCAATTATCTCTTTCCATTACTAACATCAACTTGCCACGTCCTCTTTCTATCTGTCTATCTATCTATCTATCAATCTCTTTGCCTGTCTCTCTCGTAAGTCTACACCTAACATGACTAAATCTGCCTCAATTATCTCTTTCCATTACTAACATCAACTTGCCACGTCCTCTTTCTATCTGTCTATCTATCTATCTATCAATCTCTTTGCCTGTCTCTCTCGTAAGTCTACACCTAACATGATTAAATCTGCTTCAATTACCTCTTTCCATTACTAACATCAACTTGCCACACCCTCTTTCTATCTGTCTATCTATCTATCTATCTCTGTGCCAGCCATCCATTTCCTCTCTCCGTTCCTGCTTTACTTTAGTCAACCAATCCCTTACTCACTCAACTTTACTTCCTTCCTCCCTCGTGTCTTCTCGGGATCACAGGATTTGCGTCAGTCAGTCAGTACGGTTCTACAAATCACCTCATTCATCCCCTGAAATCACCAAATAGCCCTGGGATTTACCTATATTGTGATTATTTGCGAGTTTCTTTTCTCGTTTTCTCTCGTTGGGAGGTTATTGTCTTTATGTGTGCATGGGTGATGGTGGTGATGGTGGTGGTAGGTAGGGTTTAAGTGATTGCGTGTGTGTATGTGTGTGTGTGTGTGAGAGAGAGAGAGAGAGAGAGAGAGAGAGAGAGAGAGAGAGAGAGAGAGAGAGAGAGAGAGAGAGAGAGAGAGAGAGAGAGAGAGAGAGAGAGAGAGAGAGAGAGACAGACAAAAACCCAAACATCAAGAATGTGGAAAATGAAAAAGATATCAAAAAGCACATCAGTTAGTAAAACAAGTTAGAGAGTCCTTGGCGAAGAGAGGAGACGTTGTTGCTTTGTTTTTCCTGTTTGTTTCTTGTGTGGAAGAGAACCACTGTTTTCTTTCCAAACTCTCGGGAGGAAAGACTCAGATATACAAGTCAACTTTTGCTCTGGGACATTTGACTCACTCATTCCTTGCCTCCGGACCAGTCGCCGGAATACTGGTGCAACACAATATCTATGTAAATTTTCGAAACGCGCAATGCTTCCCCCGCCGTGAGTTGTGCAGCTGTTGTGCATCAGAAGGAACCAAATTATATCAGCTTCGTCATGGAAGATCTCTCGTGTGTGTGTGTGTGTGTGTGTGTGTGTGTTCTCTCTCTCTCTCTCTCTCTCTCTCTCTCTCTCTCTCTCTCTCTCTCTCTCTCTCTCTCTCTCTCTCTCTCTCTCTCTCTCTCTCTCTCTCTCTCTCTCTCTCTCTCTCTCTCTCTCTCTCTCTCTCCTGTGTGTGTGTGTGTGTGTGTGTGTGTGTGTGTGTGTGTGTGTGTGTGTGTGTGTGTGTGTGTGTGTGTGTGTCTGCTTAACCCTTTAGTACCATAACGCGTTTTCATATTCATTTTGATAACTCTTTGGTGATTTTATAAAGCTTTAAAAACTCATGTGGGGGATTAAAATAGTGAAGACTGTGCCTATTAATCTTTTGATCTCCATAGACACTTCCTAATGTCAATAAAATCGTCTAATCACACCCAAACCTGAAGATATAAATGCGTCTCAGTATTGCTTGAAGAGGTTAAGACGTATTGAATTTGATTATTAAGAAGAAGCCTTTTCTCTTCGTGATATACTGAATTGACACCTGCGAGCCACACCGCCACACTCTGCATTACTGACAGAGATTACATTAATTCCACTTTCCAGGATCAACTTGCATGTGTTTAACCCCTTCAGTACCATGACGCATTTTCACATTTATTTTGGTTACTATTTGATGATTTTATACAGCTTCAAAAACTCATGGTGGGGTTTGAAATAGTGAAGACTGTCCCCATTAATCTTCAAATTTCCATACACACTTCCTAATGTCAATAAAATGGTCTAATTGTACACAAACATCAAAATAAAAATGTGTTCCAGTATTAAAGAGGTTAACTTTGAATCATAATAATTGTTAGCTCATATTGAAGTCTCGTCTCTTGAAAATGATGTACCACCGGTGACAGCTGATGAATGAATACTGTAAAGGCGAACTAACCATTCCAGCGCTGAGGTAAATGTGAGAGTGAATGGTATGATGTGCAGTAATACATTTGGTTTAGTCGCGAAATTCAGCTAGTGTTCCTCTGAGCTGCGATGGGACACGGCACGGATAGGATTCTTAAATAGAGAATACATTAGCTTAATTAAACTGTCGATACCTGATTAGTTAACATCCAGGTTGATAGGAAATGTCATGAGTTGTTGGTTTACTGTATTGCGATTTCAAGGATCCGGAATAAGTGTTATGAAACCTAGAAATAGTTAGTTTAACCCCTTCAGTACCATGACGTGTTTTAATATTTATTCTGTTTACTAATTGGCGATTCTATACAGCTTCAGAAACTCATGTGGGAGATTAAAATATTGAAGACTCTGGCCTTTAATTTTCTGACCTTCATGTACCCTTGCTAATGTCAATAAAATGGTCCAGTCGTATACAAATCTCAAGGGGTTGATATTCATTCTGCTTAGTGTCTGGTGATTCTATACAGCTTCTGAAACTAATGAGGGGGGATTAAAAGGGTAAAGATTCTGGCCATTAATCTTGTGATCTCCATAGACTCTTGCTAACGTCAATAAAATGGTCTAATCGTACACAAATCTCAAGGTAAAAATATGTCCCAGTACTGAAGAGGTTAAGTATGTACCTATATATATGTAGACGTGCATTATTTTCAAGAGCAACACACATTCGATTGGTGGGAGCAATGAAGCCTTCCACAACAACGATTCTCCTTTTCCTAAGACTCAGAGGGACAAGGCTCGTATTCTCAAACACTTCTGTGCTTCACCTCTATTATTTCAAAAGGCTTTATTTGAATTTACACGAGTTCTTAAGGTATTTTTACGGTTCTAGAGGTAGAGTTGACAATATTTCTACATAAGCAATAGGAGAAGCACTCTTGAAAACCCCGCTAGTCATCTCTGTGGCCTAGGAAAATACTCGTGGTGAGAGAGCAAAGCGTTTCTGAATACTGACCAAAAAACTACTTCGTAACTGCTTGACCTTTTTTTAGTACTGCAGGAACCATGGATGGGCCGGGCATTGACGACACCATCCTCTTGAATGTGGTCTGCTTGGAAGAAAGTTTCCAATATGATGCTTTCCTGCAATCCATTCCCATTCTTCAAAATTCTCGACGTTTTCCCAATAGGGCAAGAATCATGGAGCGTGCACAGTAAGGAAGGGCACCGTGAGTGTGTGAGTGTGCGAGTGTGCGGGGAAGGGAAGCTAGGGCGTCAGGAGGGCGGGACGGGGTGGGGGACGGAGGCAGATGTACTAACACCGCACGTATTGGACAGTAGAGCAAGCAGAAAACAAGCAGGAAATGGTTTTAAGAGATAAGGGAAGAATATGAACTCTTACTGTAACACGTTTTTCACCGTTCAGTTAGCGATAATTGAGTTTGTACGCTCCAGCAGCAAACTTGACCAAATAGAGGAGATTGAGGAGCCAGCAGCACAGTGACCAGAAGACCATTTATTCGTGTGTGTGTGTGTGTGTGTGTGTGTGTGTGTGTGTGTGACAGATAAGCTCGTATTCAGAAACGCTTTGCTCTTTCACCACGACAGTTTTCCAAGGCCGCAGGGATCATTAGCGGGGTTTTCCAGAGTGTTTCTCCTGTTGATCATGCATAAATCTTGTCACTCTGCCTCTGGAACGATAAAGACACCTTAAAAAAAAAAACTCATGCAAATTTCAATGGAGCCTTTTGCAATAGTGGAGGTGAGGCACAGAAGTGTTTGAGAATACGAACTATAGGCAGATGAGCGTACTGGTAAAGAGACAAACAGACAGACATCCGACACACATTTCGAAGAGGGACTCAGCGGTGCCGGACTTGTGATCCTGATCCTCCCAGTCCGCACTGAATCACATGGAGCAAAGTTGTCCTCATTATCATACAAACAGCTTTACGACTTGCCTATCTGTGGAACCTCTGTGTTGACCTTCTGAAGATATTACCTGCTCGCTGTATGGGCTTCCTGCTGCTGCTGCATCATTCATAGGGCCACAGATTGTTTCCCAGATGAAGTGAGTGGACGGACGGTAAATGAAGAAGAGCAGTCTAGATTGTCAGAACACTTTTATCTTCCATTGTGTTTCTGGGAGTTACTTTGGTATCCTTCAGTCTGTCAGTAGAAATTCACGTTTATTTTGATTTTCTGAGAGTTATTTTGGTTTCCTTCAGTCTGTCAGTAGAATTTCCCGGGTTTTTCTTAGTGAACAATTAGCAATGTTTGTGATTGGCACCGTAAAATTACACCATACTTTAATATTCTCATTGAAACGTTACTATATCTGTGTTGGTTTGAAGTGCATGTAAATAACTTTCTTCTTTCTTTTTCAGAGTGAGTTGCAGGAGGAAGGTAAGTTGACTGTGCTTGTATATTTACCAAGTGTAGAATTAATTAATGTTTTAGAGCATTTTTATTGTGTTTTTATCTTTATTAACCTCTTCAGTACCATGACACGTTTTCATAATCATTCTTCTCACTAGATGGTGATTTTAAACAAGTACAGAAACATATGTGTGGATTGAAATAGTGGAGTCTCTAGCTGTTATTCTTCTGACCTCCATAGACCCTTCCTAATGTAAGTAAAATCGTCTAATCATATCCAAAATTCAAGGTAAAATGCGTCCCTGTACTGAAGGGGTTAATAGCTATTTTGTGGACGGGCTTCTATAAAATGTAAGTATATTCTTCCTGGAATTTTAGAGCCATTTACGTGATAGTCTGTTTGATCGATGTTGTTCTTTTGTGTTCGTTCTCGAAGCTCCGTTAATACATGGACACATTCACCCCTCACCTGACCCATCCTCTTTTTTTTTTTTTTTTCAATAAATCCGCTGTTTATATGCATTCCAGTTGTTTCTCTTTAACTGTTCTTGAATTAGCATATTATCAGGAATATTTCCCTTCCGCGGCACTCGATGTAATCTCAAAAATAATGGCAACCCACATGACGAACTGTGTGTGTGTGTGTGTGTGTGTGTGTGTGCGTGTGTGCGTGTGTGTGTGTTTACAGTGGTGGTCTGTACATGTCTTATTACGGCTCTCATAAATCAGGAAAGGATAATTTTTTCCCCACGCCAAATTGCTCTTTTACATATGGAACGCTCAATGCAATTATGTAAATGAAATAGTGGAATATACCACAACAATACATTACAGGATTAGAGGATCTTTTTTTATCACGTATTTAGCCACACTTTATATTATATTATGCTGCGTCTTTTATTCTGGTATCATCATCATAGTAAAGAGCAAATCTGGTATGAATAACGACAGTTTCCAGGCTTTTCCAGTGGACGCATTATCAAGGAAAAGGATGGAGGAGGAGTGAGACAAAATTCTAAAATTGACCATTGTTGAATTCTTATCAAGGCTCGGCTAAGATCAGTTTTATTGCACGAGTCGACCACGTTTGCATCCGAATTGAGAGAGAGAGAGAGAGAGAGAGAGAGAGAGAGAGAGAGAGAGAGAGAGAGAGAGACGAAAGGAATGAAGGAGGTAAGCAAATAAAGACGGTTCATAAGCTAGGCAGGCGAAGACAGTGACAATCAAAGAGAAATCAAGGGACAGCAGACGGAAATAGACATCCCGACAGACAGGAGCGGAAGGTTTTTGAAGTAATCCTGCACTTACTAAATTGTTTCGTTTGACACTCAAGCAATGACAACCACAATCCTCTCTGGACTCACGTATCATTTTTCTTGTATCATCCGAACCTCCATCACGTATCACACACACACACACACACACACACACACACACACACACACACACACACACACACACACACACACACACACACACACACACACTTTCAATTCGCAGGAGGGAAAGCGAAGGAAAAGAAGAGAAGAAACATTGAACGAAGAGAAAAATAATAAAAAAAAAGTCTTGTTTTTATTTCTCTCCTGGAGTCTTCCAATCGCTGACTGTTGGAAGGAGGGCAGTGAACTGGGAGTGGCTGGAGCGAAAAGAGCCCTGAGGGAGTGCTGGTCGGGGCTACTTCTGGCTGGGGGGTTCTAATAATGGCCTTGGAGGTGGTGAGGGTCGCTGTAGAAGTAGATGAAGGCGGCAATAGTGGTGATGGTGGTGGTGGAGCTAATAGTCAGAGTGATGGTGGTGGTGGTGGCGATGGCAGTAATAGAAATAGTAGTTGAGAGAGAGAGAGAGAGAGAGAGAGAGAGAGAGAGAGAGAGAGAGAGAGAGAGAGCAGTATAGAAACCAAGTCTACATGCTCAAAAGAACCACAGTATAAAAATCAACTTTGTAAGATCGATGTAAGATGCAAGTAAATGAAAATATTTTAGATACTGGAAGGATGAAAACAAGAATACAAAGATGAAACAAGACACACATTTTTCCTACATTCAAATAAGACATGGTGAGATTAAAAGAGGAAGCGAAGAGGCGAAAATACAACAAAAAGATTAATGAAGAGGAGAGGAAGTGGAAAGTGGAATGTCACGTCATACAACTCCCCTCGTGAGGTGAAAATTAGCGAAAGTATAAGAAGGAAGAAAGAAAGATGAAATAAGGCAAATAAGATGAGAGGAATGAAACAGAATAGGAGAGAGAAATGTCTGTAATCTTCGACAGAGAGAGAAGAAAATGAGATGAAGAAAAAAAAAAGAAAAGAAGAGTAAGAAAAGGAGGAAAACGAGGAAAGAATGAAGACAAAGACGAACAGAAAACAGAGAAAGGAGGAAGGAAAAAAAAAGACAAAGGAAGAGAAGAGAAGTAAAATGTAAGGAGAAAGAAGAAAGATGAGATAATGTAAATAAGATGAGAGGAAGGAAATTGAATAGAAGGAGAGGGAAATATTGCTTATAGTCTTTGACAGAGAGAACAGAAAATGAGATCAAGAAAACAAAAAGAAAAAAAAAGAAAAGAGAAGAGTAAGAAAAGGAGAAAAGAATGAAGACAAAGAAGAATAGAAAAAGAAAAGGAGGAAGGAAAGAAAGACAAAGGAAGAAAAGAGGAGTAAAATGTAAGGAGAAAGAAGAAAGAAAGTTGTCTGTAATCTTCGACAGAGAGAAGAGAAAATGAGATAAACAAAACGGAAAGAAAGAAGAGAAGAGTAAAAAAAAGAGGAGGAAAACGAGAAAAGTTGGAAATAAAGAAGAATAGAAATGTCTCCAATATTTGATAGAAGATAAAATGAGATAAACGAAGCAAATAGAGAGAGAGAAGAGTGAGAAAAGGAGGAAAACAAGAAAAGGTGAACACAGGAAAAGAAAACAGAAAACGAGGAAGCAAAAAAAGAATAAGGAAGAGAAGAGAATAAAAAAGGAACGAGAAATATTAAAACAAAACGAAGAGGGGAGAGAAGAGAAGAAAAAAACTAGAATAGGAGGAAGAGAAAGGTGAGGAGGGAGAGGAGAGGGAAACAACATTGTCAGTTCTCGAGAGCCAGGAGCGCTATGGAAAGTCAACAGTCGGAACAGTTTTCACGCAAACAGGAGAAGGCGGCGTTATGAATAATGGATAATTCTGTCTGGGGGGGAGGGAGAGGAAGAGAAGGAGAAAAGGTAAAGGAGGTGAGGGAGGAAGACGATGGGGCCGCTAGTGTGTAGTTTTGTGCTGATTGTGTTGTTAGTTAAGGGCTGTTAATTCCCTTTGTTACCAAGACGCGTTTTCATATTCATTCTGGTTACTATTTAGCGATTCTATACAACTTCAGAAACTTATGCGGGGATTAAAATAGTGAAGACTCTGGCCATTAATCTTTTGACCTCCATAGACAGTTCATAATGTAAATAAAATCGTCTAATCGTACCCAAAACTCATGGTAAAAAGCGTCCCAGTACTGAAAGGGTTAACTGTTTAGATAAAAATGAACTAAACGTGTTGTAGATGATTAAATGTTATCAGAGTTTTGTTATATTTCTTTCATATTATTACTGATTGCTTCTTTACTGATTCTACTCCATAAAAATGTGTATATATATAGTTTTCCTGTCTTTAGTAGCGGTCAGTATATATTCGTAGGCAAAAGAGGAGGAGTAATGGTGGCAGGTGTCTTGTTTAGTATGTGTACATGTCTGGGGAACAAAGTGAGCGCTCAACCAAATAATCTTACTGACATGTGAGCCAGTAAAATGTTTGAATTATAAGTGTCCTGACTATTATCGTTTTCGCTTTCTATTTTCACCCTCTTCGATGTCGTCTGTAAGCGTTTATCTCTCTCTCTCTCTCTCTCTCTCTCTCTCTCTCTCTCTCTCTCTCTCTCTCTCTCTCTCTCTCTCTCTCTCTCTCTCTCTCTCTCTCTCTCGTGTCTCATTCAATGTCGTAAGTCCTATCCAAACTAATGATACACAGTCAATATACACTACTGGATAGGAATGTTTGCCGTACATAAACTATTAGAATTGTTGGCCATTTGGATTGCCTCTACCCAAAGCTGAGTGGTTAAGTGTTCATGTGATGGATTACAAACAATTTCCGCTCGTTACTAGTGTGTTTGTGCAGATGAAAGCCAGTAAAGGGCCCGTATTCTGAAACGCTTTGCTCTCTCACCATCACTACTTTCCGAAGGCTTTAGTTGAAGATACTCGTGTTTTTAGGGATATTTTTATAGTTCTAGTGATGGATTGCCAAGATTTCTAGTTTATCATAAGGGGAAAGTATCTTGAAAACCTGGCTAGTCGTCTCTGTGGTCTTGGAAAACTGTCGTGGTGAGAGGGCAAGGCGTTTCTGAATACCGGCGTAAAAATGACCAGATAAATATATTGATGAAGCTAACTGAGGGCAACATTCATAACCTGTGTGACTATCTGACGAAACTATTATTTCCTGAACAGTACGTTTTATGGAGAGTTGTGGATTTTTCAACTCCAATGTTAAATAAAATGTATAAATAGCTACTGACCACAACATACGCGGGGAAATTGCCTCATATATTCTCAACACAAGTGAAAATAAAGGGTTATGTTTTGTTTGACCTGAATCATTTGCCTATATTTCTAAATTGTTTTGTTGGTACTGCCACTTGATCGGTCGGCAGTGAAGTAGTGAAACAGTGAAGCGGCCATGTTATCGTTTACAGTGCCTTAATGTTGTTGAATCCTCGAAATGTGATAAGTGGATGTAAATTGACTTTATGTATAGAAACAGAAGCTTTTCATTCTTCACATCCAAACACCTTCAACCCCTTCAGTGCCATGACGTGTTTCTATATTCATTCTGCTTATTATTCGGTGATTTTATACAGCTTGAGAAACTCATGTTGGGGATTAAAGTAGTGAAGACACTGGTCATTAATCTTCTGACCTCCATAGAGCCTTGCTATAATGTCAATAAAATGGTCTAATTGTACATAAATCTCTAGGTAAAAATGTGTCTTAGTATTGAATCGGTTGATCTCATTCGTCTATTATCACCGCGATAGAGAGAGAGAGAGAGAGAGAGAGAGAGAGAGAGAGAGAGAGAGAGTGTGTGTGTGTGTGTGTGTGTGTGTGTGTAAGGGAAGGACGTCTCCGTGATACGATTCATCTCACAATTGATTCGTAGCTAGGGATGGATCATTTTGTATCGTTAGGACTTTGCGGATTGGTTTTGTGTCGACAGATTTTGTGCTTTCTATGACATTGCTACATGACGGATGGTAAAGATTAAGCTGATACACGTGTAAGGTATTGGACGCTGGCTCTGGTGCTTTCTATATTTGGAAAGAGAGAGAGAGAGAGAGAGAGAGAGAGAGAGAGAGAAAGCGTACACTTGAAAGGTTAGAATGTGTAACGTGTGTAGTGCTTTGAGAAAAGGAAACAAAGTGGTTGCACTGGGCTGTCGAAAGTGGAGAACCGATTGAACTGTGCAATATTGCGGCGTAGAGTGAGAAACAGCTCAGTCAGGCGAGAACACTACATATGGTAACACACACAGCGTTTTGAGGCTATTTTACGGGAAGAGCGAACACTGTAACTAGTTTTTTCATGACTTTCACTACAAGTTCCTCCTTTTGACATTTGGTTTTACGAGATATACAAAACAAATATGTGGTCATACTTTTTCATTTAGGTCTTGTAAAATCTTGGGGTAAAAATTTGAGCTTGTCACAGTTTTAACCCCTTCAGTACTGGGGCACATTTTTACCTTGAGTTTTGAGTGTAATTAGAAGATTTTATTTACATTAAGAAGGGTCTATGGAGATCAGAAGATTAGTAGCCAGTATCTTCACTATTTCAATCCCTCACATAAGTTTCTGAAGCTGCATAAAATCACCAAATAGTAAGAAGAATAGATATGAAAACGCGTCATGGTACTGAAGGGGTTAAGCAATCCCGTGATGCTCAAAGGGTGATTGCCTCTGAGACGAGCAGTGCATACGTGGTCTTTTGGTTGAGGTTTTCTGTTCAACTTTCCTCGTTGGCTTCCTCTGACCACAACCTTATTTCTGTATTCCGCCCTATCGCTCCTATGGGGGCCCTGAATTCTCAAAGCGGAAGAGTTTCCTGCTTTTAGCCTCGGAAAAATCAGGGAATTTGAATTTGTGTTTCTTTTTCCTTTTCTTTTTTTCTTTATTCGAGCGATGGTCCTGTTTTCGTGTCGCGTTTTACATAATGAGTTAATAACAAACGAAAAAATGGAGTTCTTAAGTATTTAATCAGAGGAATCAGAAGAGAAGTTAGAGAGAAGATAGCAATAGAAGAAAGGAAGAGGTCCAACATTGCTGCGATAAGAGACTGAAAACACTCAGAGAAAAGGAGTTAAGACGAAATGTTTTGATTCCATCCTGTTTAGCAAAACATTCATGAGTGGAACCTCCCTATATGAGGGAATATTACGTTAAACATGGACGGATAAGGTCTCTGTACAGTGTTAGCAGGTGGGAGGGTGAGAAAAACTGGCAAAGGCGACTTAGAACACCTAACTACCTCTCTTAGACACTCATCATATCACGATCTATTCAAAATACTATCTGAACGGTAATATTTCCAGCTGTATTTGAACTTACCGTATGTTGATGTGTGTGATACATTCGAGCGCTACCGATAGGAAGGTATACAATCTTGGCGTGTGGCGTGATCGGGGCGCCATATCATTCTCTGAAGGTGATGGAGTTCGTTCTACGCCTTGCTTTTATCAGGCTAGCAATGATCATTTATACATCTTTCTAAGCCCTCACACACGTTGTAGAGTATTAAGCAGTAATCAACATGAAAGTATTCGATATACCCGCATACATTTTATCATGATATTAAGAAGTTTGTATATTCTTGGCTGGGAATTTAATTATTACAACAGTGAGAGACAGAGCATGTTGCAACTTTCTGGCGATATGAGTGTATAAATATTTTTGCATATTTTAGTCTTACAGTATAGTAAACAACAAAAGAAATCCTCGTCGGTGATGCAAATGTTACCAGGCTCCAAGCGTCCTCCGCGTTCCCAGCGCTGAGTGCTCTTCACCTCGGCACAGCTCTGCCCGAGACTTCTGGACAAGTTTTTTTCGATGTGTGATGGATATTTCATTACTTCCGATATTGAAAAAAACTATTCCAAACTTCTGTGAAATACTCCAATAATCTCGACGGTGTCCTGGGTGATGGAGAAAGGAGATTGAATCAAATGGTGAGGGAGAGCGGAGAATGATACCCACTGATAGGGAACCAGACCAGTGATGGAACTCAGACGACCAGAAAGGAAGAATGCTGCGGAGTGAGGCGTGGAGACAGTCACGCATCTAACTCACGAAAACAGGAGCCATCATATATATATATATATATATATATATATATATATATATATATATATATATATATATATATATATATATATATATATATATATATATATATATATATATATATATATATATATATAATCTTGTTGATATAGTTCTATATTTGTGGCAGCCCAGAAAATCAGAGATTTTTTAACAAAATGGTGGAAATGTCATGCCTTTGTGCAATAAATGAGTGACAACAAATATTTCAAAGCGTAAAACGATCATTTTTATATTTTTGAGCCTCAAAACGTTCATGTGTAAATATCAATTTTGCGGTGATGATCGTGGTGGAAGCGTGGGGTGGTGTTGTTTGTTGTGTCCACTTTGATAGGTGGAAGGCCTTGGGGACTGTGTGTATGAAGTGTAGAGTGCATCGTTACTGTTTGGCAGGACATGTGAGTGGAAATACGCAGGGCTTGTGTATGTTGGTGGACGGCGCTGGTGTCAGGGTGTGTGGCGTGCAAAGTACTGGTGTCATTGGTGTGGTTCCTGTTACAGTAGAATGTCGTGGGTGGTGGTGTTTGAAGGATGAAGTCTCATGAAGTAGGAAAATTCTGTGTGAGTGAATGTTTGTACCAACTTGGTGAGTCCTGCCTCTCCTCTTGAAATGTACCAGTAGTGTGTGTGTGTGTGTGTGTGTGTGTGTGTGTGTGTGTGTGTGTGTGTGTGTGTGTGTGTGTGTGTGTGTGTGTGTGTGTGTGAGTGAGAGAGAGAGAGAGAGAGAGAGAGAGAGAGAGAGGGGCGCTAATCAGTCACGGAGCAGCACACCACGTCATATTAGCTACGCCACCTGCTGCCCACACTGCTGGCCCAACACTGGCACTGCAGGACGCGCCACTCTACATAAAAGTGACACTGGCTTTTAGCTCTCCGCTCCCCCGGCCAGGCAGTAATTGTGTGCCCCGAGGCATTACGTCAACGTCGCTGTTACCACAACTTTGCAAACAACAACTGGAAAACATTTTTACAAATGGCCTATGCCACACAGGCCATGAACCCTGGAAAAATATCCCCACCAGCAAAATACAGGATGCAGTGTATCCATTATGGACGGGGAAATCTCTCTCTCTCTCTCTCTCTCTCTCTCTCTCTCTCTCTCTCTCTCTCTCTCTCTCTCTCTCTCTCTCTCTCTCTCTGAAAGTAACTGTATCATGATGGTCCCAGTAAAATCATGCACTAGTAATGATAACTAACGCAGATACGTGGTGCATTACATTTGAAATACATGTCTTCATCAAGAGAGAAAGTAACTTGTAGTAGATGGAACAAAAATCCTCTATGTATAATACGTGTTACTGCATAATGTATGAGATAACGATATGCTATGTTATCCTGTCCCAAAGGAAACTTTAGTGATTAACAAAGTGTATGAAAGGAACAAATGTATGAGTAATGAGCCCAGATTAGAGAAGCGTCCGCCGCGCACCACTGGTCACCGCCACGAGTCACCGCCACGGGTCACCAGTTGCCATGGCTGTGCGAGTATTAGCGACGCCAGTTTTGCCACTTAATAATTCACGCTTAGATAAAATGTCATGTGTTATGCACGCGCTTATGTGGAAACTTGTCTAGTATAAATAATGTTCTTTGTTTTCTCGATTCACTAAAGCATATATTTTTCCTTTTATATTTCTTTCCTAGATTAGTAACGTGATATTTCAAGGATATTTCACGTTTATTTCTTCAACATTTGATAGCATTACATTTCATTATATTTTCCCACAAAGGCCGTGGATATCAGCACAACACTTCAAGAATAAGGCTTCACTCTTTTCATCTACTGTTATGGCTCTTGCTATCACGACACGTGTTGGGAGCGACTGCCAGTGAATAGCCAATGGTCATATTGATATCACACATTGAAACATCCGTATTCAAATCTTCATGCAGAGACAGAGACGCTGATATCTGAATTCAAAATCATAATAATTCTCGATTTCTTAACTCCTTCAGCACTGGGACACATTTTTACCATGAGTTTTGGGTGCGATTAGACCATTTTATTAACATTAGGAACGGTCTTCACTATTTTAATCCCTATATAAGTTTTTGAAGCTGTAGAAAATCGCCAAATAGTAAGCAGAATGAATATGATAAACGCGTCGTGGTACTGAAGAGGCTAAAGGTTGAAAGTCGTTGTGTTTCTTTTTCTTTCTTTCATGTGACAGTTCCCCCTGGAGTCTTGTGCCGCAGGTGTTAGCCCGCTGGTGTGCACGTCAACTAAGGAATTGTGTCAGTCTTCAGGAATACTGTCTCTTCCTGTCTATTATCTTCAGTCTGGCTCTTTTTATATTTGCTTTTCATTTCTCAGTTTAAAAGAAGCATTTTTTTTTATCATCTTTTGTGTATTTTCTCCATCTCCGGCACACGAGTATAGGCAGCAGAGGAAATGTGTGGTAGAAATGTCATCGAAAGCTGCTTAGCTCGTTAGCTGATCTAGAAGGGAACAGATCAAGTTGGGTACTTATGGTGGACTCCAGAATGATGTGGAAGATATACGTATTGTGATTTTTACCGTCATCTTTCATAAATAATAAAAAAAAGGAAAAGTTGATTATTGTGAGGGCAGAAATGTGTAGATATAAAGGTAAATTTGATATAGTTGGTTGCTAGGCGTGTGTCTATAGTGAGAGTAACTGAGAGATAAGATTTAACAGCAACAATAACCACGTATGTCTTAAGATCCTTCCCTCACCTCCAACTCGTAACAAAGGGGATGCAGTGGGGGACTCTTCTCTTCAAGCGATGTTTCAGAAAAATTCATGCCGTGTCCTGTGATTCTCCCCTCACCTCGCCTCCCCTCCCCTCACCTCACCTCACCTCACCTCACCTCCCCTCATCTCTCCTCCCTTCCCTCCCTCCTCTTTTTGAAGGGAGAAGCAATGAAAATTTAAGAATTCCTCTTCCATTTTTCATTTCCTTATCATTTTCTCTTATATATATATACAAGCGCCTACTCGCATACACACACACACACACACACACACACACACACACACACACACACACACACACACACACACACACACACACACACACACACACACACACACACACACACAGTCTGGATTACCAAGAAAAGACAGAGAGAGAGAGAGAGAGAGAGAGAGAGAGAGAGAGAGAGAGAGAGAGAGAGAGGAAAGGGAAGGGAAGGAAAGGCGGACAGAAGTTGATGAATAAAACAAGAGGAAGGAGAAAGAATAAAGAAATACAAGAGAAAGAGTAGAAGAAATGGAAAAAAAAACAAAAGTGTAGGAAGGAAGGGAAGGAATGAGAAGAGGAGGGAAGGCAAAAAAAAGAGAGAAAAAAGAAAAGAACACAGAAAAGAACAAAAAAAAAGAGAGGGAGAGGAAAAGGGAGAAAGAAGGAGATCAGAGGTGAGGGAAGCGAGGCGTAGCGAGGGAAGAGAGCCAAAGTTTTCCAGCGATCAATACCGGAAATTTATATAGAGAGTGACCACAGAAGTAATAGCACGTCACATCACAGCTCGCCATAAAGTGCAGAAGAGAAGAGTTTCCCCCTAGTGTATATATCAGCTGTGTGAGTGAAGGATGAGACATGATGCTTCAATTTAATGGATGTCAAATGTATGTAGTGCTTTCTTCTTACATCTGCCGTATCTTACCTTACCTTGAGTCAGAGAACAGTGCCTCCAAATAAGTCTCCTAAAAGAATTCTTGTTTGTGTTGTCCTTCAGTCTTCATTCTCCAAACCACACTATTGCAACTCAACTTACCAACCTAAGGTAACGTAAGCTACCCTAACGTAACCTATCCTGACGTCACCTATTCTATAAATTTACTTAACTTAACCTAAGCTAAAGAAGGAAAAACAAAAAGTAAACACACACACACAGAGAGAGAGAGAGAGAGAGAGAGAGAGAGAGAGAGAGAGACAGACAGCCAGACAGACAGACAGACAGACAGACAGACAGAGAGAGCAATTAGCGTGGGGAAGCATGATAATACGACTGTGCCATAAATTAATTAGGTAGGTGATGGGCGCCAGGTTGCCCGTCATGGAAGTTTGACAGTTGCTCGTCAGGCGGGAAGGAAAGTTAGCGTGGGAAGGAGGAGGAAGTGGGTGGTGTAGGAGGAGGAAGGAGATGATGTAGGTGGTGGTGAAGACTCAGAAACGCGGGAGGCGGGGAGAGGAATGGGAGATGAAGGCAAGGTAGGATGTTATGAAGGATCTGTGGGACGTAGCGATGAAGAGGCAACTAATGACTTAAAAATGTAGAAAGACGAGAATTTAAATGGATTCAATGTGGATATGAGAAAAGAAAAACGTCAATATTTTTACTTTAATGTTGTTACTGTGTGTGTGTGTGTGTGTGTGTGTGTTTCACTGTTTGATCTGCTGCAGTCTCTGACGAGACAACCAGACGTTACCCTACGGAACGAGCTCAGAGCTCATTATTTCCGATCTTCGGATAGGCCTGAGACCAGGCACACACCACACACCGGGACAACAAGGTCACAACTTCTCGATTTACATCAAGTGCCTACTCACTGCTAGGTGAACAGGGACTACACGTGAAAGGAGACACACCCAAATATCTCCACCCGGCCGGGGAATCGAACCCCGGTCCTCTGGCTTGTGAAGCCAGCGCACTGAGCTACCGGTGTGTGTGTGTGTGTGTGTGTGTGTGTGTGTGTGTGTGTGTGTTTTACGTGTGTGTGGGATTATTATCGTTTTCCAGCAAGTGTTCAGGACGTGAGAGCTTCAGTTTGACACATCGGGTTCCATTAACTTACAAACAAAACACAACCATTTTTCATTCGCCATAAAAATATATTTCTGCATGACTATACTTATTTGCGTGTGTGTGTGTGTGTGTGTGTGTGTGTGTGTGTGTGTGTGTGTGTGTGTGTGTGCGGTGTGGTGTGGTGTGGTATCGCATAAATTAATTTAAATATTTAACTCGCCACTTTTTCCCACTCGCCTCTTGTCGTAAATAGTGACTCGTTCAGATACCCAAGCTAATTATGAGTTCACACATTTTATATCATTTGAGTGGAGGCGAGAGGGAAGTTGAAGTAATGGTGGTGGTAATGGTGTGTGTGATGGTGTCCCGTGCTGGTCAGGGTTCCTCGTTATATTTTGCTGAATATAGACAAGGTAATTCATTCCAGTGTAATTACTATTGTTTTTTATGGAACAGCGGCTAAAATATAAAGAAACCAACTATACTAACGACTACATTTATCTTTTTTTCCGTATAGGCGCTGTTTTTAACCCCTTCAGTACCATGTTGCGTTTTCATATTCATCCTGCTTTCTATCTTTTGATTTTATACAGCTACAGGAATTGAAGACAGAGACAGAAAGAGAGAAAGAGAGAGAGGAGGTCATGGTCCCAATCCCTCTCAATTTCCAATAGAAACGACACTAAACAGAATTTTTCAGTATCAGAGCTGGGAGCGGGAGGGGAGGAGGACGGTGTACGTGGTGATGAGGTAAAAGTTCTGCTTCTAGTTGCTTGTTAATGCATTGTGCACATGTGGGGTGGATTATTCTGGTAGTGGGCCAGTAAGAGTGTGTCTGTGTGTGTGTGTGTGTTTATGTGTGTGTGTGTGTGTGTGTGTGTGTGTGTGTGTGTGTGTGTGTGTGTGTGTGTGTGTGTGTGTGTGTGTGTGTGTGTGTGACACACACACACACACACACACACACACACAGAGAGAGAGAGAGAGAGAGAGAGAGAGAGAGAGAGAGAGCTACTTCACACATTCTACTAATACTGTTACCTTTACATCACTTCTAATCTATACACACCCAGCAACCTCCATCCTCTCCTTTACCAGCTCGGGAGGAAGATACACTTTTAAAAGAGTATACATGCACCTCTATGACGCTTATATCTCTTGTCCATCTCCCCTTAACATGAAAGCTACCATCCCTCCCGAACGTGATGGCAGTAATCCCAAAGCAATGACAGTTTTATGAGTGGAGAAGTGGAGAGAGAGAGATGCACATGTTTTATAGTTTGTCATTAAATATACAGCACGTTTCAAAACTCTTCGAATTTCATGCCCTCTCTCCTAAAGCTTGATGAAAGAGTCTAGTGCAAGGTGAGGGTAGAGTTTTGGACACTGTTGACGACTGAAAAGAGTGATCGAATATTTTGTACCTTTTGGTTTAGTTTGTGCCCGAAGTCATTGAGGGTTTGGTGAATAATAAGTGACATGTAAACGTTCATTGTTAAGAGTTTAGTGTACACCAGTCTAGTTTTCTTTTCTTTTTTTTTTTTTTTTTACCCTTTTCATATCAATTTGCGTTTTCATATTCATTCTGTTTACTATATTGTGATTTTATACAGCTTCAGAAACTCATGTGGGATATTAAAACAGTGAAGACTTTGGCCAGTAATCTCCTGACCTCCATAGACCCTTCTTAATATAGATGAAATGTTCTAATTGTACACAAATCTCAAGGTAATAAATGTGTACAGTATTGAAGGTGTTAATTACTTGGTTGGTATTTGTATTTTTGTTGTATATTCGTTAGTTTATGGAATCTAATCACATCATTACAGGTTCTTTTGTGATGTATGTAAGGTTTCTGTTTGTTTCCTTACCGTTTAAGTCATAAGAAATATTAACGTTTCTTTTTTTCTTTGTTCGTTTTTTTCTTCTTTTTATTTGGTTTGTTTGTTGCTTTTGGAATGTATGAATCTCCACCCGTTTTCCATTTCCAAAATGTGCACTTTCGGTAGCAGAGCAAATATTTTAGAGGAATAGAATAGCGTGCATACTTTTATTTCATGCACACACACACACACACACACACACACACACACACACACACACACACACACACACACACACACACACACACACACACACACACACACACACACACACACACACACACACACACACACACACACATCACTGAGGGTCTATGAAGAGGAAGCAAACTGTGTGCTGTAGTTACAAGTCAAAGGGGTTGCAGCGAATGACCACGTACTGAAAGTGCCTGACGGTGAATGCTGGAGGTGCTTTCATGTTGACATCGACTAATGACTGTGACCGACACAAAGGGAGCCATTCTCTGACTTTACGTAAAATAAACGAAGCACTAATATCACCACCAGTTTCATTATATTTAACTATTTTGCCTTCTTCTACTTATAAAGAATAGATAGTAAAATAAACTGCATAATTAGACTGACATGAAGACGACGAGGAGAGTTCCAGTCTGTCAGTCACCGCCACAACATTCCCTCATCTGTCCTTCTGTCTGTCGTCTTGCTTCTATCGAACGCCACGTCCCTTTCAAAACAAGATAGAGGAGTTAACTGCCATAACAACGCTCGTATTCAGAAACGTCTTCCCCTCTCACTATGACAATTTTGCAAGGCCACAGAGACAATTAGCATAGTTTTCTAGACAGTTTCTTCTCTTAGTAGACTAGAAATCTTGCCAATCTATCACCAGAACCATAATAATACTCTTAAAAACACGAGTATCTTCAACTGGAGCCTTTGGAAAGCAGTGATGGTGAGAGAGCAAAGCGTTTCTGAATACAAGCCCGAGACTGACAGACGCACGCTTTGCTCCCACCAGACCACGACTAAATCACTGTTCATAGCGCCATCAACATGACAACATCTATACTCTGCAGGATTTACGCCTCGCACAAGAGATGGAGGAGACAGACACGTTTATCAACACAGTTTTGTATGTGAACATGGTGTGCAGGTGTTACGGCTGGCGGCGGTCGGGATCTGACATTAATTTCATAAATCCATGTAACACACAAGATAAATTGAAGAGAGCATAATGTAGTATATACAATATTTTTCGTCCAGAGTAACCTATTCATTCATCAGTGGAAGTAATTGTCGTAACTCGTGCAATAACGTGTGTGTGTGTTGTAGCGACGATGTAACACCAAACAGGAACACAGACGTACACCAGCGCCATGTCTGTGCGAAAAACTGACTTGTTAGCTCTTTGTCCTTTGTCGTTGTGTGGTGGGTTGCCAGGATGAGAAGTGCGCTGGGAATGTAACTGTTGATAGGAGATGTGTGTTGACCCTTCCGCTCACGAGAAGGGATGAAGTCATGCATCAGGTGCTCATCTCCATACTCTTTCCATGTTGCTCGCGAGGGAACAAGTGAACTGGTGAAGTAAGTGCACGATACCCGTAAATAATTCACCAGAATGGCGTCAATAGTTTATAGTGAAATACTGCATGGTAGTATGGCCGATCTAACGTAAAGAAAACAAATGAAACTGAAACAGATTCGTCCATACAATATAGGGACACAACACACACACACACACACACACACACACACACAGAGAGAGAGAGAGAGAGAGAGAGAGAGAGAGAGAGAAGGGCGTCGACTCGTCCATTTTAATGAAGCCATGGCAGTATCCACTTTAAAAGGCAACAGCTGACGCACTGGGCTAGGAAGGCGCCGGGGCAGGGCAGCCTTGGTGGGACGGGTAGCTGCAGTGGGCGGCGGACGGTGGGCGGTGTGGGCGAGTGAAAGAGACGAAGGCCTGGCGGGTGATGAAGAGGCAACTGTGTACAAAGGGAATTGCTCAGATATTATTCCACCACAGATCCAAAAAAAAAAAAAAGAAAGGAAAGAAAGAAATGAAAGTTTCGTGTTTCATTTTTACTCTCCCTTTTTATTCAGTTATTTTCTTTTGTATTTTTGTGTTTGTATCTGTTTTCTATTCCCTCCGAGTCATACCAATTGGAAATACAGTTAACAAAAAGGAAAGAAAACGTGAAAGGAAGGAAATGAAGTGACGGATGAACCAGAAATAACGACAAATAAAAAAAAAAAGAAAGAAACATGCCAAGAATTTAAAACTCGAGAAGGAAGGAGAGAGAAAAAAAAAAACACCACAGCCAAGAGTGAGCGAGGAGAAAATTAGAGTAAAAAAAGAAATATAGAGGTTAGCAGAGGCAGGAAATGGAGAAGTTTATGAAAAGTGGAGACGATGGACGGAGAGAGAAAAAAATGCAGGAAGCCACGAAAAGATGGAGCATGTGGATGAGTTAGGAGGAAGAGGAAGAAGAGGAGGAGGAGGAAAAGAAGGAGGAGGAGGAGGAGGAGGAGGAGGAGGAAGAAAGCACCGGAGGGAGAACTCAATGGTAGCTTAGTTTTCCCCCTTGCGTCTTTTCCTCACAGCGCTTCTTTCCTCCTATAGCGTTACTGGTCGTGGAAAAGCAACATAGCGGCGTTCTGAAAAGGAAACTGGAACCATTGCTAATTCAGTGAGCGAAAGGGGTCGTGATGCCAGAAGATTTCAGGTTTATTTTTTTTATTTTCGTTTTATTTTTTCTTCATCGCCTCAAGTTTAGGAGACTTTCAAGAAATGCCGAGATGAGATGACCAGATGCGTTACTTATTGTCCGCACTATTTAGAGAAACTGTGGAGAGAGAGAGAGAGAGAGAGAGAGAGAGAGAGAGAGAGAGAGAGAGAGAGAGAGAGAGAGAGAGAGAGAGAGAGAGAGAAACATGGGAAGCTGCAAAAAGCTGTCATGCCAACACGTGATAGTCCGTGTAAAACATGCCTATTGCACACACACACACACACATACACACACACACACACACACACACACACACACACACACACACACACACACACACACACACACACAGATAGGTAGATAGGTATGGAGAGAGAGAGAGAGAGAGAGAGAGAGAGAGAGAGAGAGAGAGACAGACAGACAGACAGACAGACAGACAGACAGACAGACAGACAGACAGAGACAGACAGACAGACTGCGAAATAAAAAAAATATATTGATAATGTAAATCTGGATCATCACGTTTTCCATTTCCTCTCTCTCTCTCTCTCTCTCTCTCTCTCTCTCTCTCTCTCTCTCTCTCAGGTCGTAAGAAAAATGCTTACTTTATTTACGAACTTGAACAATTCCTTACAGCCGTATTTTGCGACGAGACTCCTTAATGGTTGGTAAATTCGGATCCCTCTCCTTCCCTCTCCACTCCCTGTGCTGAACGAGATGCCAGATAGCAGCGAGTGATTTTGTAAATGCATCTCTCGTGGAACATTGCCGGAGAGAGAAAGAGAGAGAGGTAGAGAGTGAGAGAGGGAAAGAGGGACAGACACACGCTCAGATACACACTAACTATTCAACAATATGCTATAAATA